>NW_026696842.1:0-28876 GCF_030435755.1 Ochotona princeps | reverse complement strand
AAGGCTCTAGACGCAAATATTGGTGTGAGAGCTAATTCAATCAAGGAAACACTGCATGTTGGTGAAGGGCATATTGAAGAAGGATCAGCCGAGTGGTTCTTGTGGGAGAACAACTCCATTTGGCTCACTAACTTCACACACCATCAGGCTTCCAAGCAGCTCTCAAGGAAACTCAGTTTTCACACTCTATGCTTAGTGCCCTTTGAGTGCATTATCTAGGAATGAACCTGGTAGAGCATCCCACACAAACGAATGCTCCACATGCGGGTTTCACATGCCACCAACTCCACATTCACAGGCAACTTAAGCGCCACAGCCGTTTTCAGATAGCCCTCAATGCAAAGGCTCTAGACACAAATATTGGTGTGAGAGCTAATTCAATCAAGGAAACACTGCATGTTGGTGAAGGGCATATTGAAGAAGGATCAGCCGAGTGGTTCTTGTGGGAGAACAACTCCATTTGGCTCACTAACTTCACACACCATCAGGCTTCCAAGCAGCTCTCAAGGAAACTCAGTTTTCACACTCTATGTTTAGTGCCCTTTGAGTGCCTAGGACTGAAATGAACCTGGTAGAGCATCCCACACAAACGAATGCTCCACATGCGGGTTTTACATGCCACCAATTCCACATTCACAGGCAACTTCAGCGCCACAGCCGTTTTCAGATTGCCCTCAATGCAAAGGCTCTAGACGCAAATATTGGTGTGAGAGCTAATTCAATCAAGGAAACACTGCATGTTGGTGAAGGGCATATTGAAGAAGGATCAGCCGAGTGGTTCTTGTGGGAGAACAACTCCATTTGGCTCACTAACTTCACACACCATCAGGCTTCCAAGCAGCTCTCAAGGAAACTCAGTTTTCACACTCTATGCTTAGTGCCCTTTGAGTACCTAGGACTGAAATGAACCTGGTAGAGCATCCCACACAAACGAATGCTCCACATGCAGGTTTCACATGCCACCAACTCCACATTCACAGGCAACGTCAGCGCCACAACCGTTTTCAGATAGCCCTCAATGCAAAGGCTCTAGACACAAATATTGGTGTGAGAGCTAATTCAATCAAGGAAACACTGCATGTTGGTGAAGGGCATATTGAAGAAGGATCAGCCGAGTGGTTCTTGTGGGAGAACAACTCCATTTGGCTCACTAACTTCACACACCATCAGGCTTCCAAGCAGCTCTCAAGGAAACTCAGTTTTCACACTCTATGTTTAGTGCCCTTTGAGTGCCTAGGACTGAAATGAACCTGGTAGAGCATCCCACACAAACGAATGCTCCACATGCGGGTTTTACATGCCACCAATTCCACATTCACAGGCAACTTCAGCGCCACAGCCGTTTTCAGATAGCCCTCAATGCAAAGGCTCTAGACGCAAATATTGGTGTGAGAGCTAATTCAATCAAGGAAACACTGCATGTTGGTGAAGGGCATATTGAAGAAGGATCAGCCGAGTGGTTCTTGTGGGAGAACAACTCCATTTGGCTCACTAACTTCACACACCATCAGGCTTCCAAGCAGCTCTCAAGGAAACTCAGTTTTCACACTCTATGCTTAGTGCCCTTTGAGTGCATTATCTAGGAATGAACCTGGTAGAGCATCCCACACAAACGAATGCTCCACATGCAGGTTTCACATGCCACCAACTCCACATTCACAGGCAACGTCAGCGCCACAACCGTTTTCAGATAGCCCTCAATGCAAAGGCTCTAGACACTAATATTGGTGTGAGAGCTAATTCAATCAAGGAAACACTGCATGTTGGTGAAGGGCATATTGAAGAAGGATCAGCCGAGTGGTTCTTGTGGGAGAACAACTCCATTTGGCTCACTAACTTCACACACCATCAGGCTTCCAAGCAGCTCTCAAGGAAACTCAGTTTTCACACTCTATGTTTAGTGCCCTTTGAGTGCCTAGGACTGAAATGAACCTGGTAGAGCATCCAACACAAACGAATGCTCCACATGCGGGTTTTACATGCCACCAATTCCACATTGACAGGCAACTTAAGCGCCACAGCCGTTTTCAGATAGCCCTCAATGCAAAGGCTCTAGACGCAAATATTGGTGTGAGAGCTAATTCAATCAAGGAAACACTGCATGTTGGTGAAGGGCATATTGAAGAAGGATCAGCCGAGTGGTTCTTGTGGGAGAACAACTCCATTTGGCTCACTAACTTCACACACCATCAGGCTTCCAAGCAGCTCTCAAGGAAACTCAGTTTTCACACTCTATGCTTAGTGCCCTTTGAGTGCCTAGGACTGAAATGAACCTGGTAGAACATCTCACACAAACGAATGCTCCATATGCGGGTTTCACATGCCACCAACTCCACATTGACAGGCAATTTCAGCGCCACAGCCGTTTTCAGATAGCCCTCAATGCAAAGGCTCTAGACGCAAATATTGGTGTGAGAGCTAATTCAATCAAGGAAACACTGCATGTTGGTGAAGGGCATATTGAAGAAGGATCAGCCAAGTGGTTCTTGTGGGAGAATAACTCCATTTGGCTCACTAACTTCACACACCATCAGGCTTCCAAGCAGCTCTCAAGGAAACTCAGTTTTCACACTCTATGCTTAGTGCCCTTTGAGTGCATTATCTCGGAATGAACCTGGTAGAACATCCCACACAAACGAATGCTCCACATGCGGGTTTCACACGCCACCAACTCCACATTCACAGGCAACTTCAGCGCCACAGCTGTTTTCAGATAGCCCTCAATGCAAAGGCTCTAGACGCAAATATTGGTGTGGGGGATAATTCAATCAAGGAAGCACTGCATGTTGGTGAAGGACATATTGAAGAAGGATCAGCCGAGTGGTTCTTGTGGGAGAACAACTCCATTTGGCTCACTAACTTCACACACCATCAGGCTTCCAAGCAGCTCTCAAGGAAACTCAGTTTTCACACTCTATGCTTAGTGCCCTTTGAGTACCTACGACTGAAATGAACCTGGTAGAGCATCCCACACAAACGAATGCTCCACATGCGGGTTTCACATGCCACCAACTCCACATTCACAGGCAACTTCAGCGCCACAGCCGTTTTCAGATAGCCCTCAATGCAAAGGCTCTAGACACAAATATTGGTGTGAGAGCTAATTCAATCAAGGAAACACTGCATGTTGGTGAAGGGCATATTGAAGAAGGATCAGCCGAGTGGTTCTTGTGGGAGAACAACTCCATTTGGCTCACTAACTTCACACACCATCAGGCTTCCAAGCAGCTCTCAAGGAAACTCAGTTTTCACACTCTATGTTTAGTGCCCTTTGAGTACCTAGGACTGAAATGAAGCTTGGTGAGCATCCCACACAAACGAATGCTCCAAATGCGGGTTTCACATGCCACCAACTCCACATTCACAGGCAACTTCAGCGCCACAGCCGTTTTCAGATAGCCCTCAATGCAAAGGCTCTAGACGCAAATATTGGTGTGGGGGACAATTCAATCAAGGAAACACTGCATGTTGGTGAAGGGCATATTGAAGAAGGATCAGCCGAGTGGTTCTTGTGGGAGAACAACTCCATTTGGCTCACTAACTTCACACACCATCAGGCTTCCAAGCAGCTCTCAAGGAAACTCAGTTTTCACACTCTATGCTTAGTGCCCTTTGAGTGCCTAGGACTGAAATGAACCTGGTAGAGCATCCCACACAAACGAATGCTCCACATGCGGGTTTCACATGCCACCAACTCCACATTCACAGGCAACTTCAGCGCCACAGCCGTTTTCAGATAGCCCTCAATGCAAAGGCTTTAGACGCAAATATTGGTGTGAGAGCTAATTCAATCAAGGAAACACTGCATGTTGGTGAAGGATATTGAAGAAGGATCAGCCGAGTGGTTCTTGTGGGAGAACAACTCCATTTGGCTCACTAACTTCACACACCATCAGGCTTCCAAGCAGCTCTCAAGGAAACTCAGTTTTCACATTCTATGCTTAGTGCCCTTTGAGTGCCTAGGACTGAAATGAACCTGGTAGAGCATCCCACACAAACGAATGCTCCACATGCGGGTTTCACATGCCACCAACTCCACATTCACAGGCAACTTCAGCGCCACAGCCGTTTTCAGATAGCCCTCAACGCAAAGGCTCTAGACGCAAATATTGGTGTGAGAGCTAATTCAATCAAGGAAACACTGCATGTTGGTGAAGGGCATATTGAAGAAGGATCAGCCGAGTGGTTCTTGTGGGAGAACAACTCCATTTGGCTCACTAACTTCACACACCATCAGGCTTCCAAGCAGCTCTCAAGGAAACTCAGTTTTCACACTCTATGCTTAGTGCCCTTTGAGTACCTAGGACTGAAATGAACCTGGTAGAGCATCCCACACAAACGAATGCTCCACATGCGGGTTTCACATGCCACCAACTCCACATTCACAGGCAACTTCAGCGCCACAGCCGTTTTCAGATAGCCCTCAATGCAAAGGCTCTAGACGCAAATATTGGTGTGAGAGCTAATTCAATCAAGGAAACACTGCATGTTGGTGAAGGGCATATTGAAGAAGGATCAGCCGAGTGGTTCTTGTGGGAGAATAACTCCATTTGGCTCACTAACTTCACACACCATCAGGCTTCCAAGCAGCTCTCAAGGAAACTCAGTGTTCACACTCTATGCTTAGTGCCCTTTGAGTGCATTATCTAGGAATGAAACCGGGTAGAGCATCGCACACAAACGAATGCTCCACATGCGGGTTTCACATGCCACCAACTCCACATTCACAGGCAACTTCAGCGCCACAGCCGTTTTCAGATAGCCCTCAATGCAAAGGCTCTAGACGCAAATATTGGTGTGAGAGCTAATTCAATCAAGGAAACACTGCATGTTGGTGAAGGGCATATTGAAGAAGGATCAGCCGAGTGGTTCTTGTGGGAGAACAACTCCATTTGGCTCACTAACTTCACACACCATCAGGCTTCCAAGCAGCTCTCAAGGAAACTCAGTTTTTCACACTCTATGTTTAGTGCCCTTTGAGTGCCTAGGACTGAAATGAACCTGGTAGAGCATCCCACACAAACGAATGCTCCACATGCGGGTTTTACATGCCACCAATTCCACATTGACAGGCAACTTCAGCGCCACAGCCGTTTTCAGATAGCCCTCAATGCAAAGGCTCTAGACGCAAATATTGGTGTGAGAGCTAATTCAATCAAGGAAACACTGCATGTTGGTGAAGGGCATATTGAAGAAGGATCAGCCGAGTGGTTCTTGTGGGAGAACAACTCCATTTGGCTCACTAACTTCACACACCATCAGGCTTCCAAGCAGCTCTCAAGGAAACTCAGTTTTCACACTCTATGCTTAGTGCCCTTTGAGTGCATTATCTAGGAATGAACCTGGTAGAGCATCCCACACAAACGAATGCTCCACATGCGGGTTTCACATGCCACCAACTCCACATTCACAGGCAACTTCAGCGCCACAGCCGTTTTCAGATAGCCCTCAATGCAAAGGCTCTAGACACAAATATTGGTGTGAGAGCTAATTCAATCAAGGAAACACTGCATGTTGGTGAAGGGCATATTGAAGAAGGATCAGCCGAGTGGTTCTTGTGGGAGAACAACTCCATTTGGCTCACTAACTTCACACACCATCAGGCTTCCAAGCAGCTCTCAAGGAAACTCAGTTTTCACACTCTATGTTTAGTGCCCTTTGAGTGCCTAGGACTGAAATGAACCTGGTAGAGCATCCCACACAAACGAATGCTCCACATGCGGGTTTTACATGCCACCAATTCCACATTCACAGGCAACTTCAGCGCCACAGCCGTTTTCAGATAGCCCTCAATGCAAAGGCTCTAGACGCAAATATTGGTGTGAGAGCTAATTCAATCAAGGAAACTCTGCATGTTGGTGAAGGGCATATTGAAGAAGGATCAGCCGAGTGGTTCTTGTGGGAGAACAACTCCATTTGGCTCACTAACTTCACACACCATCAGGCTTCCAAGCAGCTCTCAAGGAAACTCAGTTTTCACACTCTATGCTTAGTGCCCTTTGAGTGCATTATCTAGGAATGAACCTGGTAGAGCATCCCACACAAACGAATGCTCCACATGCAGGTTTCACATGCCACCAACTCCACATTCACAGGCAACTTCAGCGCCACAACCGTTTTCAGATAGCCCTCAATGCAAAGGCTCTAGACACAAATATTGGTGTGAGAGCTAATTCAATCAAGGAAACACTGCATGTTGGTGAAGGGCATATTGAAGAAGGATCAGCCGAGTGGTTCTTGTGGGAGAACAACTCCATTTGGCTCACTAACTTCACACACCATCAGGCTTCCAAGCAGCTCTCAAGGAAACTCAGTTTTCACACTCTATGTTTAGTGCCCTTTGAGTGCCTAGGACTGAAATGAACCTGGTAGAGCATCCCACACAAACGAATGCTCCACATGCGGGTTTTACATGCCACCAATTCCACATTGACAGGCAACTTAAGCGCCACAGCCGTTTTCAGATAGCCCTCAATGCAAAGGCTCTAGACGCAAATATTGGTGTGAGAGCTAATTCAATCAAGGAAACACTGCATGTTGGTGAAGGGCATATTGAAGAAGGATCAGCCGAGTGGTTCTTGTGGGAGAACAACTCCATTTGGCTCACTAACTTCACACACCATCAGGCTTCCAAGCAGCTCTCAAGGAAACTCAGTTTTCACACTCTATGCTTAGTGCCCTTTGAGTGCCTAGGACTGAAATGAACCTGGTAGAACATCTCACACAAACGAATGCTCCATATGCGGGTTTCACATGCCACCAACTCCACATTGACAGGCAACTTCAGCGCCACAGCTGTTTTCAGATAGCCCTCAATGCAAAGGCTCTAGACGCAAATATTGGTGGGAGAGCTAATTCAATCAAGGAAACACTGCATGTTGGTGAAGGGCATATTGAAGAAGGATCAGCCAAGTGGTTCTTGTGGGAGAATAACTCCATTTGGCTCACTAACTTCACACACCATCAGGCTTCCAAGCAGCTCTCAAGGAAACTCAGTTTTCACACTCTATGCTTAGTGCCCTTTGAGTGCATTATCTAGGAATGAACCTGGTAGAACATCCCACACAAACGAATGCTCCACATGCGGGTTTCACACGCCACCAACTCCACATTCACAGGCAACTTCAGCGCCACAGCTGTTTTCAGATAGCCCTCAATGCAAAGGCTCTAGACGCAAATATTGGTGTGGGGGATAATTCAATCAAGGAAGCACTGCATGTTGGTGAAGGACATATTGAAGAAGGATCAGCCGAGTGGTTCTTGTGGGAGAACAACTCCATTTGGCTCACTAACTTCACACACCATCAGGCTTCCAAGCAGCTCTCAAGGAAACTCAGTTTTCACACTCTATGCTTAGTGCCCTTTGAGTACCTACGACTGAAATGAACCTGGTAGAGCATCCCACACAAACGAATGCTCCACATGCGGGTTTCACATGCCACCAACTCCACATTCACAGGCAACTTCAGCGCCACAGCCGTTTTCAGATAGCCCTCAATGCAAAGGCTCTAGACACAAATATTGGTGTGAGAGCTAATTCAATCAAGGAAACACTGCATGTTGGTGAAGGGCATATTGAAGAAGGATCAGCCGAGTGGTTCTTGTGGGAGAACAACTCCATTTGGCTCACTAACTTCACACACCATCAGGCTTCCAAGCAGCTCTCAAGGAAACTCAGTTTTCACACTCTATGTTTAGTGCCCTTTGAGTACCTAGGACTGAAATGAAGCTTGGTGAGCATCCCACACAAACGAATGCTCCAAATGCGGGTTTCACATGCCACCAACTCCACATTCACAGGCAACTTCAGCGCCACAGCCGTTTTCAGATAGCCCTCAATGCAAAGGCTCTAGACGCAAATATTGGTGTGGGGGACAATTCAATCAAGGAAACACTGCATGTTGGTGATGGGCATATTGAAGAAGGATCAGCCGAGTGGTTCTTGTGGGAGAACAACTCCATTTGGCTCACTAACTTCACACACCATCAGGCTTCCAAGCAGCTCTCAAGGAAACTCAGTTTTCACACTCTATGCTTAGTGCCCTTTGAGTGCCTAGGACTGAAATGAACCTGGTAGAGCATCCCACACAAACGAATGCTCCACATGCGGGTTTCACATGCCACCAACTCCACATTCACAGGCAACTTCAGCGCCACAGCCGTTTTCAGATAGCCCTCAATGCAAAGGCTTTAGACGCAAATATTGGTGTGAGAGCTAATTCAATCAAGGAAACACTGCATGTTGGTGAAGGGCATATTGAAGAAGGATCAGCCGAGTGGTTCTTGTGGGAGAACAACTCCATTTGGCTCACTAACTTCACACACCATCAGGCTTCCAAGCAGCTCTCAAGGAAACTCAGTTTTCACATTCTATGCTTAGTGCCCTTTGAGTGCCTAGCACTGAAATGAACCTGGTAGAGAATCCCACACAAACGAATGCTCCACATGCGGGTTTCACATGCCACCAACTCCACATTCACAGGCAACTTCAGCGCCACAGCCGTTTTCAGATAGCCCTCAACGCAAAGGCTCTAGACGCAAATATTGGTGTGAGAGCTAATTCAATCAAGGAAACACTGCATGTTGGTGAAGGGCATATTGAAGAAGGATCAGCCGAGTGGTTCTTGTGGGAGAACAACTCCATTTGGCTCACTAACTTCACACACCATCAGGCTTCCAAGCAGCTCTCAAGGAAACTCAGTTTTCACACTCTATGCTTAGTGCCCTTTGAGTACCTAGGACTGAAATGAACCTGGTAGAGCATCCCACACAAACGAATGCTCCACATGCGGGTTTCACATGCCACCAACTCCACATTCACAGGCAACTTCAGCGCCACAGCCGTTTTCAGATAGCCCTCAATGCAAAGGCTCTAGACGCAAATATTGGTGTGAGAGCTAATTCAATCAAGGAAACACTGCATGTTGGTGAAGGGCATATTGAAGAAGGATCAGCCGAGTGGTTCTTGTGGGAGAACAACTCCATTTGGCTCACTAACTTCACACACCATCAGGCTTCCAAGCAGCTCTCAAGGAAACTCAGTTTTCACACTCTATGCTTAGTGCCCTTTGAGTGCCTAGGACTGAAATGAACCTGGTAGAACATCTCACACAAACGAATGCTCCACATGCGGGTTTCACATGCCACCAACTCCACATTGACAGGCAACTTCAGCGCCACAGCCGTTTTCAGATAGCCCTCAATGCAAAGGCTCTAGACGCAAATATTGGTGGGAGAGCTAATTCAATCAAGGAAACACTGCATGTTGGTGAAGGGCATATTGAAGAAGGATCAGCCAAGTGGTTCTTGTGGGAGAATAACTCCATTTGGCTCACTAACTTCACACACCATCAGGCTTCCAAGCAGCTCTCAAGGAAACTCAGTTTTCACACTCTATGCTTAGTGCCCTTTGAGTGCATTATCTAGGAATGAACCTGGTAGAACATCCCACACAAACGAATGCTCCACATGCGGGTTTCACACGCCACCAACTCCACATTCACAGGCAACTTCAGCGCCACAGTTGTTTTCAGATAGCCCTCAATGCAAAGGCTCTAGACGCAAATATTGGTGTGGGGGATAATTCAATCAAGGAAACACTGCATGTTGGTGAAGGACATATTGAAGAAGGATCAGCCGAGTGGTTCTTGTGGGAGAACAACTCCATTTGGCTCACTAACTTCACACACCATCAGGCTTCCAAGCAGCTCTCAAGGAAACTCAGTTTTCACACTCTATGCTTAGTGCCCTTTGAGTACCTAGGACTGAAATGAACCTGGTAGAGCATCCCACACAAACGAATGCTCCACATGCGGGTTTCACATGCCACCAACTCCACATTCACAGGCAACTTCAGCGCCACAGCCGTTTTCAGATAGCCCTCAATGCAAAGGCTCTAGACGCAAATATTGGTGTGAGAGCTAATTCAATCAAGGAAACACTGCATGTTGGTGAAGGGCATATTGAAGAAGGATCAGCCGAGTGGTTCTTGTGGGAGAACAACTCCATTTGGCTCACTAACTTCACACACCATCAGGCTTCCAAGCAGCTCTCAAGGAAACTCAGTTTTCACACTCTATGTTTAGTGCCCTTTGAGTACCTAGGACTGAAATGAAGCTTGGTGAGCATCCCACACAAACGAATGCTCCAAATGCGGGTTTCACATGCCACCAACTCCACATTCACAGGCAACTTCAGCGCCACAGCCGTTTTCAGATAGCCCTCAATGCAAAGGCTCTAGACGCAAATATTGGTGTGGGGGACAATTCAATCAAGGAAACACTGCATGTTGGTGAAGGGCATATTGAAGAAGTATCAGCCGAGTGGTTCTTGTGGGAGAACAACTCCATTTGGCTCACTAACTTCACACACCATCAGGCTTCCAAGCAGCTCTCAAGGAAACTCAGTTTTCACATTCTATGCTTAGTGCCCTTTGAGTGCCTAGGACTGAAATGAACCTGGTAGAGCATCCCACACAAACGAATGCTCCACATGCGGGTTTCACATGCCACCAACTCCACATTCACAGGCAACTTCAGCGCCACAGCTGTTTTCAGATAGCCCTCAATGCAAAGGCTCTAGACGCAAATATTGGTGTGAGAGCTAATTCAATCAAGGAAACACTGCATGTTGGTGAAGGGCATATTGAAGAAGGATCAGCCGAGTGGTTCTTGTGGGAGAACAACTCCATTTGGCTCACTAACTTCACACACCATCAGGCTTCCAAGCAGCTCTCAAGGAAACTCAGTTTTCACACTCTATGCTTAGTGCCCTTTGAGTGCATTATCTAGGAATGAACCTGGTAGAGCATCCCACACAAACGAATGCTCCACATGCGGGTTTCACATGCCACCAACTCCACATTCACAGGCAACTTCAGCGCCACAGCCGTTTTCAGATAGCCCTCAATGCAAAGGCTCTAGACACAAATATTGGTGTGAGAGCTAATTCAATCAAGGAAACACTGCATGTTGGTGAAGGGCATATTGAAGAAGGATCAGCCGAGTGGTTCTTGTGGGAGAACAACTCCATTTGGCTCACTAACTTCACACACCATCAGGCTTCCAAGCAGCTCTCAAGGAAACTCAGTTTTCACACTCTATGTTTAGTGCCCTTTGAGTGCCTAGGACTGAAATGAACCTGGTAGAGCATCCCACACAAACGAATGCTCCACATGCGGGTTTTACATGCCACCAATTCCACATTCACAGGCAACTTCAGCGCCACAGCCGTTTTCAGATAGCCCTCAATGCAAAGGCTCTAGACGCAAATATTGGTGTGAGAGCTAATTCAATCAAGGAAACACTGCATGTTGGTGAAGGGCATATTGAAGAAGGATCAGCCGAGTGGTTCTTGTGGGAGAACAACTCCATTTGGCTCACTAACTTCACACACCATCAGGCTTCCAAGCAGCTCTCAAGGAAACTCAGTTTTCACACTCTATGCTTAGTGCCCTTTGAGTGCATTATCTAGGAATGAACCTGGTAGAGCATCCCACACAAACGAATGCTCCACATGCAGGTTTCACATGCCACCAACTCCACATTCACAGGCAACTTCAGCGCCACAACCGTTTTCAGATAGCCCTCAATGCAAAGGCTCTAGACACAAATATTGGTGTGAGAGCTAATTCAATCAAGGAAACACTGCATGTTGGTGAAGGGCATATTGAAGAAGGATCAGCCGAGTGGTTCTTGTGGGAGAACAACTCCATTTGGCTCACTAACTTCACACACCATCAGGCTTCCAAGCAGCTCTCAAGGAAACTCAGTTTTCACACTCTATGTTTAGTGCCCTTTGAGTGCCTAGGACTGAAATGAACCTGGTAGAGCATCCCACACAAACGAATGCTCCACATGCGGGTTTCACATGCCACCAATTCCACATTGACAGGCAACTTAAGCGCCACAGTCGTTTTCAGATAGCCCTCAATGCAAAGGCTCTAGACGCAAATATTGGTGTGAGAGCTAATTCAATCAAGGAAACACTGCATGTTGGTGAAGGGCATATTGAAGAAGGATCAGCCGAGTGGTTCTTGTGGGAGAACAACTCCATTTGGCTCACTAACTTCACACACCATCAGGCTTCCAAGCAGCTCTCAAGGAAACTCAGTTTTCACACTCTATGCTTAGTGCCCTTTGAGTGCCTAGGACTGAAATGAACCTGGTAGAACATCTCACACAAACGAATGCTCCATATGCGGGTTTCACATGCCACCAACTCCACATTGACAGGCAACTTCAGCGCCACAGCCGTTTTCAGATAGCCCTCAATGCAAAGGCTCTAGACGCAAATATTGGTGGGAGAGCTAATTCAATCAAGGAAACACTGCATGTTGGTGAAGGGCATATTGAAGAAGGATCAGCCAAGTGGTTCTTGTGGGAGAATAACTCCATTTGGCTCACTAACTTCACACACCATCAGGCTTCCAAGCAGCTCTCAAGGAAACTCAGTTTTCACACTCTATGCTTAGTGCCCTTTGAGTGCATTATCTAGGAATGAACCTGGTAGAACATCCCACACAAACGAATGCTCCACATGCGGGTTTCACACGCCACCAACTCCACATTCACAGGCAACTTCAGCGCCACAGCTGTTTTCAGATAGCCCTCAATGCAAAGGCTCTAGACGCAAATATTGGTGTGGGGGATAATTCAATCAAGGAAGCACTGCATGTTGGTGAAGGACATATTGAAGAAGGATCAGCCGAGTGGTTCTTGTGGGAGAACAACTCCATTTGGCTCACTAACTTCACACACCATCAGGCTTCCAAGCAGCTCTCAAGGAAACTCAGTTTTCACACTCTATGTTTAGTGCCCTTTGAGTACCTAGGACTGAAATGAAGCTTGGTGAGCATCCCACACAAACGAATGCTCCAAATGCGGGTTTCACATGCCACCAACTCCACATTCACAGGCAACTTCAGCGCCACAGCCGTTTTCAGATAGCCCTCAATGCAAAGGCTCTAGACGCAAATATTGGTGTGGGGGACAATTCAATCAAGGAAACACTGCATGTTGGTGATGGGCATATTGAAGAAGGATCAGCCGAGTGGTTCTTGTGGGAGAACAACTCCATTTGGCTCACTAACTTCACACACCATCAGGCTTCCAAGCAGCTCTCAAGGAAACTCAGTTTTCACACTCTATGCTTAGTGCCCTTTGAGTGCCTAGGACTGAAATGAACCTGGTAGAGCATCCCACACAAACGAATGCTCCACATGCGGGTTTCACATGCCACCAACTCCACATTCACAGGCAACTTCAGCGCCACAGCCGTTTTCAGATAGCCCTCAATGCAAAGGCTTTAGACGCAAATATTGGTGTGAGAGCTAATTCAATCAAGGAAACACTGCATGTTGGTGAAGGGCATATTGAAGAAGGATCAGCCGAGTGGTTCTTGTGGGAGAACAACTCCATTTGGCTCACTAACTTCACACACCATCAGGCTTCCAAGCAGCTCTCAAGGAAACTCAGTTTTCACATTCTATGCTTAGTGCCCTTTGAGTGCATTATCTAGCACTGAAATGAACCTGGTAGAGCATCCCACACAAACGAATGCTCCACATGCGGGTTTCACATGCCACCAACTCCACATTCACAGGCAACTTCAGCGCCACAGCCGTTTTCAGATAGCCCTCAATGCAAAGGCTCTAGACGCAAATATTGGTGTGAGAGCTAATTCAATCAAGGAAACACTGCATGTTGGTGAAGGGCATATTGAAGAAGGATCAGCCGAGTGGTTCTTGTGGGAGAACAACTCCATTTGGCTCACTAACTTCACACACCATCAGGCTTCCAAGCAGCTCTCAAGGAAACTCAGTTTTCACACTCTATGCTTAGTGCCCTTTGAGTACCTAGGACTGAAATGAACCTGGTAGAGCATCCCACACAAACGAATGCTCCACATGCGGGTTTCACATGCCACCAACTCCACATTCACAGGCAACTTCAGCGCCACAGCCGTTTTCAGATAGCCCTCAATGCAAAGGCTCTAGACGCAAATATTGGTGTGAGAGCTAATTCAATCAAGGAAACACTGCATGTTGGTGAAGGGCATATTGAAGAAGGATCAGCCGAGTGGTTCTTGTGGGAGAACAACTCCATTTGGCTCACTAACTTCACACACCATCAGGCTTCCAAGCAGCTCTCAAGGAAACTCAGTTTTCACATTCTATGCTTAGTGCCCTTTGAGTGCCTAGCACTGAAATGAACCTGGTAGAGCATCCCACACAAACGAATGCTCCACATGCGGGTTTCACATGCCACCAACTCCACATTCACAGGCAACTTCAGCGCCACAGCCGTTTTCAGATAGCCCTCAATGCAAAGGCTCTAGACGCAAATATTGGTGTGAGAGCTAATTCAATCAAGGAAACACTGCATGTTGGTGAAGGGCATATTGAAGAAGGATCAGCCGAGTGGTTCTTGTGGGAGAACAACTCCATTTGGCTCACTAACTTCACACACCATCAGGCTTCCAAGCAGCTCTCAAGGAAACTCAGTTTTCACACTCTATGCTTAGTGCCCTTTGAGTACCTAGGACTGAAATGAACCTGGTAGAGCATCCCACACAAACGAATGCTCCACATGCGGGTTTCACATGCCACCAACTCCACATTCACAGGCAACTTCAGCGCCACAGCCGTTTTCAGATAGCCCTCAATGCAAAGGCTCTAGACGCAAATATTGGTGTGAGAGCTAATTCAATCAAGGAAACACTGCATGTTGGTGAAGGGCATATTGAAGAAGGATCAGCCGAGTGGTTCTTGTGGGAGAATAACTCCATTTGGCTCACTAACTTCACACACCATCAGGCTTCCAAGCAGCTCTCAAGGAAACTCAGTGTTCACACTCTATGCTTAGTGCCCTTTGAGTGCATTATCTAGGAATGAACCGGGTAGAGCATCCCACACAAACGAATGCTCCAAATGCGGGTTTCACATGCCACCAACTCCACATTCACAGGCAACTTCAGCGCCACAGCCGTTTTCAGATAGCCCTCAATGCAAAGGCTCTAGACGCAAATATTTGTGTGAGAGCTAATTCAATCAAGGAAACACTGCATGTTGGTGAAGGGCATATTGAAGAAGGATCAGCCGAGTGGTTCTTGTGGGAGAACAACTCCATTTGGCTTACTAACTTCACACACCATCAGGCTTCCAAGCAGCTCTCAAGGAAACTCAGTTTTCACACTCTATGTTTAGTGCCCTTTGAGTGCCTAGGACTGAAATGAACCTGGTAGAGCATCCCACACAAACGAATGCTCCACATGCGGGTTTCACATGCCACCAACTCCACATTCACAGGCAACTTCAGCGCCACAGCCGTTTTCAGATAGCCCTCAATGCAAAGGCTCTAGACGCAAATATTGGTGTGAGAGCTAATTCAATCAAGGAAACACTGCATGTTGGTGAAGGGCATATTGAAGAAGGATCAGCCGAGTGGTTCTTGTGGGAGAATAACTCCATTTGGCTCACTAACTTCACACACCATCAGGCTTCCAAGCAGCTCTCAAGGAAACTCAGTGTTCACACTCTATGCTTAGTGCCCTTTGAGTGCATTATCTAGGAATGAACCGGGTAGAGCATCCCACACAAACGAATGCTCCACATGCGGGTTTCACATGCCACCAACTCCACATTCACAGGCAACTTCAGCGCCACAGCCGTTTTCAGATAGCCCTCAATGCAAAGGCTCTAGACGCAAATATTGGTGTGAGAGCTAATTCAATCAAGGAAACACTGCATGTTGGTGAAGGGCATATTGAAGAAGGATCAGCCGAGTGGTTCTTGTGGGAGAACAACTCCATTTGGCTTACTAACTTCACACACCATCAGGCTTCCAAGCAGCTCTCAAGGAAACTCAGTTTTCACACTCTATGTTTAGTGCCCTTTGAGTGCCTAGGACTGAAATGAACCTGGTAGAGCATCCCACACAAACGAATGCTCCACATGCGGGTTTTACATGCCACCAATTCCACATTCACAGGCAACTTCAGCGCCACAGCCGTTTTCAGATAGCCCTCAATGCAAAGGCTCTAGACGCAAATATTGGTGTGAGAGCTAATTCAATCAAGGAAACACTGCATGTTGGTGAAGGGCATATTGAAGAAGGATCAGCCGAGTGGTTCTTGTGGGAGAACAACTCCATTTGGCTCACTAACTTCACACACCATCAGGCTTCCAAGCAGCTCTCAAGGAAACTCAGTTTTCACACTCTATGCTTAGTGCCCTTTGAGTGCATTATCTAGGAATGAACCTGGTAGAGCATCCCACACAAACGAATGCTCCACATGCAGGTTTCACATGCCACCAACTCCACATTCACAGGCAACTTCAGCGCCACAGCCGTTTTCAGATAGCCCTCAATGCAAAGGCTCTAGACACAAATATTGGTGTGAGAGCTAATTCAATCAAGGAAACACTGCATGTTGGTGAAGGGCATATTGAAGAAGGATCAGCCGAGTGGTTCTTGTGGGAGAACAACTCCATTTGGCTCACTAACTTCACACACCATCAGGCTTCCAAGCAGCTCTCAAGGAAACTCAGTTTTCACACTCTATGTTTAGTGCCCTTTGAGTGCCTAGGACTGAAATGAACCTGGTAGAGCATCCCACACAAACGAATGCTCCACATGCGGGTTTTACATGCCACCAATTCCACATTGACAGGCAACTTCAGCGCCACAGCCGTTTTCAGATAGCCCTCAATGCAAAGGCTCTAGACACAAATATTGGTGTGAGAGCTAATTCAATCAAGGAAACACTGCATGTTGGTGAAGGGCATATTGAAGAAGGATCAGCCGAGTGGTTCTTGTGGGAGAACAACTCCATTTGGCTCACTAACTTCACACACCATCAGGCTTCCAAGCAGCTCTCAAGGAAACTCAGTTTTCACACTCTATGTTTAGTGCCCTTTGAGTGCCTAGGACTGAAATGAACCTGGTAGAGCATCCCACACAAACGAATGCTCCACATGCGGGTTTTACATGCCACCAATTCCACATTCACAGGCAACTTCAGCGCCACAGCCGTTTTCAGATAGCCCTCAATGCAAAGGCTCTAGACGCAAATATTGGTGTGAGAGCTAATTCAATCAAGGAAACACTGCATGTTGGTGAAGTGCATATTGAAGAAGGATCAGCCGAGTGGTTCTTGTGGGAGAACAACTCCATTTGGCTCACTAACTTCACACACCATCAGGCTTCCAAGCAGCTCTCAAGGAAACTCAGTTTTCACACTCTATGCTTAGTGCCCTTTGAGTGCCTAGGACTGAAATGAACCTGGTAGAATATCTCACACAAACGAATGCTCCACATGCGGGTTTCACATGCCACCAACTCCACATTGACAGGCAACTTCAGCGCCACAGCCGTTTTCAGATAGCCCTCAATGCAAAGGCTCTAGACGCAAATATTGGTGTGAGAGCTAATTCAATCAAGGAAACACTGCATGTTGGTGAAGGGCATATTGAAGAAGGATCAGCCAAGTGGTTCTTGTGGGAGAATAACTCCATTTGGCTCACTAACTTCACACACCATCAGGCTTCCAAGCAGCTCTCAAGGAAACTCAGTTTTCACACTCTATGTTTAGTGCCCTTTGAGTGCCTAGGACTGAAATGAACCTGGTAGAGCATCCCACACAAACGAATGCTCCACATGCGGGTTTTACATGCCACCAATTCCACATTCACAGGCAACTTCAGCGCCACAGCCGTTTTCAGATAGCCCTCAATGCAAAGGCTCTAGACGCAAATATTGGTGTGAGAGCTAATTCAATCAAGGAAACACTGCATGTTGGTGAAGGGCATATTGAAGAAGGATCAGCCGAGTGGTTCTTGTGGGAGAACAACTCCATTTGGCTCACTAACTTCACACACCATCAGGCTTCCAAGCAGCTCTCAAGGAAACTCAGTTTTCACACTCTATGCTTAGTGCCCTTTGAGTGCCTAGGACTGAAATGAACCTGGTAGAATATCTCACACAAACGAATGCTCCACATGCGGGTTTCACATGCCACCAACTCCACATTGACAGGCAACTTCAGCGCCACAGCCGTTTTCAGATAGCCCTCAATGCAAAGGCTCTAGACGCAAATATTGGTGTGAGAGCTAATTCAATCAAGGAAACACTGCATGTTGGTGAAGGGCATATTGAAGAAGGATCAGCCAAGTGGTTCTTGTGGGAGAATAACTCCATTTGGCTCACTAACTTCACACACCATCAGGCTTCCAAGCAGCTCTCAAGGAAACTCAGTTTTCACACTCTATGCTTAGTGCCCTTTGAGTGCATTATCTAGGAATGAACTTGGTAGAACATCCCACACAAACGAATGCTCCACATGCGGGTTTCACACGCCACCAACTCCACATTCACAGGCAACTTCAGCGCCACAGCTGTTTTCAGATAGCCCTCAATGCAAAGGCTCTAGACGCAAATATTGGTGTGGGGGATAATTCAATCAAGGAAACACTGCATGTTGGTGAAGGACATATTGAAGAAGGATCAGCCGAGTGGTTCTTGTGGGAGAACAACTCCATTTGGCTCACTAACTTCACACACCATCAGGCTTCCAAGCAGCTCTCAAGGAAACTCAGTTTTCACACTCTATGCTTAGTGCCCTTTGAGTACCTAGGACTGAAATGAACCTGGTAGAGCATCCCACACAAACGAATGCTCCACATGCGGGTTTCACATGCAACCAACTCCACATTCACAGGCAACTTCAGCGCCACAGCCGTTTTCAGATAGCCCTCAATGCAAAGGCTCTAGACGCAAATATTGGTGGGAGAGCTAATTCAATCAAGGAAACACTGCATGTTGGTGAAGGGCATATTGAAGAAGGATCAGCCGAGTGGTTCTTGTGGGAGAACAACTCCATTTGGCTCACTAACTTCACACACCATCAGGCTTCCAAGCAGCTCTCAAGGAAACTCAGTTTTCACACTCTATGTTTAGTGCCCTTTGAGTACCTAGGACTGAAATGAAGCTTGGTGAGCATCCCACACAAACGAATGCTCCAAATGCGGGTTTCACATGCCACCAACTCCACATTCACAGGCAACTTCAGCGCCACAGCCGTTTTCAGATAGCCCTCAATGCAAAGGCTCTAGACGCAAATGTTGGTGTGGGGGACAATTCAATCAAGGAAACACTGCATGTTGGTGAAGGGCATATTGAAGAAGTATCAGCCGAGTGGTTCTTGTGGGAGAACAACTCCATTTGGCTCACTAACTTCACACACCATCAGGCTTCCAAGCAGCTCTCCAGGAAACTCAGTTTTCACATTCTATGCTTAGTGCCCTTTGAGTGCCTAGGACTGAAATGAACCTGGTAGAGCATCCCACACAAACGAATGCTCCACATGCGGGTTTCACATGCCACCAACTCCACATTCACAGGCAACTTCAGCGCCACAGCCGTTTTCAGATAGCCCTCAACGCAAAGGCTCTAGACGCAAATATTTGTGTGAGAGCTAATTCAATCAAGGAAACACTGCATGTTGGTGAAGGGCATATTGAAGAAGGATCAGCCGAGTGGTTCTTGTGGGAGAACAACTCCATTTGGCTCACTAACTTCACACACCATCAGGCTTCCAAGCAGCTCTCAAGGAAACTCAGTTTTCACACTCTATGCTTAGTGCCCTTTGAGTACCTAGGACTGAAATGAACCTGGTAGAGCATCCCACACAAACGAATGCTCCACATGCGGGTTTCACATGCCACCAACTCCACATTCACAGGCAACTTCAGCGCCACAGCCGTTTTCAGATAGCCCTCAATGCAAAGGCTCTAGACGCAAATATTGGTGTGAGAGCTAATTCAATCAAGAAAACACTGCATGTTGGTGAAGGGCATATTGAAGAAGGATCAGCCGAGTGGTTCTTGTGGGAGAATAACTCCATTTGGCTCACTAACTTCACACACCATCAGGCTTCCAAGCAGCTCTCAAGGAAACTCAGTGTTCACACTCTATGCTTAGTGCCCTTTGAGTGCATTATCTAGGAATGAACCTGGTAGAACATCCCACACAAACGAATGCTCCACATGCGGGTTTCACATGCCACCAACTCCACATTCACAGGCAACTTCAGCGCCACAGCCGTTTTCAGATAGCCCTCAATGCAAAGACTCTAGACGCAAATATTGGTGTGGGGGATAATTCAATCAAGGAAACACTGCATGTTGGTGAAGGACATATTGAAGAAGGATCAGCCGAGTGGTTCTTGTGGGAGAACAACTCCATTTGGCTCACTAACTTCACACACCATCAGGCTTCCAAGCAGCTCTCCAGGAAACTCAGTTTTCACGCTCTATGCTTAGTGCCCTTTGAGTGCCTAGGACTGAAATGAACCTGGTAGAGCATCCCACACAAACGAATGCTCCACATGCGGGTTTCACATGCCACCAACTCCACATTCACAGGCAACTTCAGCGCCACAGCCGTTTTCAGATAGCCCTCAATGCAAAGGCTCTAGACGCAAATATTGGTGTGAGAGCTAATTCAATCAAGGAAACACTGCATGTTGGTGAAGGGCATATTGAAGAAGGATCAGCCGAGTGGTTCTTGTGGGAGAACAACTCCATTTGGCTCACTAACTTCACACACCATCAGGCTTCCAAGCAGCTCTCAAGGAAACTCAGTTTTCACACTCTATGCTTAGTGTCCTTTGAGTGCATTATCTAGGAATGAACCTGGTAGAGCATCCCACACAAATGAATGCTCCACATGCGGGTTTCACATGCCACCAACTCCACATTCACAAGCAACCTCAGCGCCACAGCCGTTTTCAGATAGCCCTCAATGCAAAGGCTCTAGACGCAAATATTGGTGTGAGAGCTAATTCAATCAAGGAAACACTGCATGTTGGTGAAGGGCATATTGAAGAAGGATCAGCCGAGTGGTTCTTGTGGGAGAACAACTCCATTTGGCTCACTAACTTCACACACCATCAGGCTTCCAAGCAGCTCTCAAGGAAACTCAGTTTTCACACTCTATGCTTAGTGCCCTTTGAGTGCATTATCTAGGAATGAACCTGGTAGAGCATCCCACACAAACGAATGCTCCACATGCGGGTTTCACATGCCACCAACTCCACATTCACAGGCAACTTCAGCGCCACAGCCGTTTTCAGATAGCCCTCAACGCAAAGGCTCTAGATGCAAATATTGGTGTGAGAGCTAATTCAATCAAGGAAACACTGCATGTTGGTGAAGGGCATATTGAAGAAGGATCAGCCGAGTGGTTCTTGTGGGAGAACAACTCCATTTGGCTCACTAACTTCACACACCATCAGGCTTCCAAGCAGCTCTCAAGGAAACTCAGTTTTCACACTCTATGCTTAGTGCCCTTTGAGCACATTATCTAGGAATGAACCTGGTAGAACATCCCACACAAACGAATGCTCCACATGCGGGTTTCACATGCCACCAACTCCACATTCACAGGCAACTTCAGCGCCACAGCCGTTTTCAGATAGCCCTCAATGCAAAGGCTCTAGACGCAAATATTGGTGTGAGAGCTAATTCAATCAAGGAAACACTGCATGTTGGTGAAGGGCATATTGAAGAAGGATCAGCCGAGTGGTTCTTGTGGGAGAACAACTCCATTTGGCTCACTAACTTCACACACCATCAGGCTTCCAAGCAGCTCTCAAGGAAACTCAGTTTTCACACTCTATGCTTAGTGCCCTTTGAGTGCATTATCTAGGAATGAACCTGGTAGAGCATCCCACACAAACGAATGCTCCACATGCGGGTTTCACATGCCACCAACTCCACATTCACAGGCAACTTCAGCGCCACAGCCGTTTTCAGATAGCCCTCAATGCAAAGGCTCTAGATGCAAATATTGGTGTGAGAGCTAATTCAATCAAGGAAACACTGCATGTTGGTGAAGGGCATATTGAAGAAGGATCAGCCGAGTGGTTCTTGTGGGAGAACAACTCCATTTGGCTCACTAACTTCACACACCATCAGGCTTCCAAGCAGCTCTCAAGGAAACTCAGTTTTCACACTCTATGCTTAGTGCCCTTTGAGTGCCTAGGACTGAAATGAAACTTGGTGAGCATCCCACACAAACGAATGCTCCACATGCGGGTTTCACATGCCACCAACTCCACATTCACAGGCAACTTCAGCGCCACAGCCGTTTTCAGATAGCCCTCAATGCAAAGGCTCTAGACGCAAATATTGGTGTGAGAGCTAATTCAATCAAGGAAACACTGCATGTTGGTGAAGGGCATATTGAAGAAGGATCAGCCGAGTGGTTCTTGTGGGAGAACAACTCCATTTGGCTCACTAACTTCACACACCATCAGGCTTCCAAGCAGCTCTCAAGGAAACTCAGTTTTCACACTCTATGCTTAGTGCCCTTTGAGTGCCTAGGACTGAAATGAACCTGGTAGAGCATCCCACACAAATGAATGCTCCACATGCGGGTTTCACATGCCACCAACTCCACATTGATAGGCAAATTCAGCGCCACAGCTGTTTTCAGATAGCCCTCAATGCAAAGGCTCTAGACGCAAATATTGGTGTGGGGGACAATTCAGTCAAGGAAACACTGCATGTTGGTGAAGGGCATATTGAAGAAGGATCAGCCGAGTGGTTCTTGTGGGAGAACAACTCCATTTGGCTCACTAACTTCACACACCATCAGGCTTCCAAGCAGCTCTCAAGGAAACTCAGTTTTCACACTCTATGCTTAGTGCCCTTTGAGTGCCTAGGACTGAAATGAACCTGGTAGAGCATCCCACACAAACGAATGCTCCACATGCGGGTTTCACATGCCACCAACTCCACATTCACAGGCAACTTCAGCGCCACAGCCGTTTTCAGATAGCCCTCAATGCAAAGGCTCTAGACGCAAATATTGGTGTGGGGGACAATTCAGTCAAGGAAACACTGCATGTTGGTGAAGGGCATATTGAAGAAGGATCAGCCGAGTGGTTCTTGTGGGAGAACAACTCCATTTGGCTCACTAACTTCACACACCATCAGGCTTCCAAGCAGCTCTCAAGGAAATTCAGTTTTCACACTCTATGCTTAGTGCCCTTTGAGTGCATTATCTAGGAATGAACCTGGTAGAACATCCCACACAAACGAATGCTCCACATGTGGGTTTCACATGCCGCCAACTCCACATTCACAGGCAACCTCAGTTCCACAGCCGTTTTCAGATAGCCCTCAATGCAAAGGCTCTAGACGGAAATAGTGGTGTGAGAGCTAATTCAATCAAGGAAACACTGCATGTTGGTGAAGGGCATATTGAAGAAGGATCAGCCGAGTGGTTCTTGTGGGAGAACAACTCCATTTGGCTCACTAACTTCACACACCATCAGGCTTCCAAGCAGCTCTCAAGGAAACTCAGTTTTCACACTCTATGCTTAGTGCCCTTTGAGTGCATTATCTAGGAATGAACCTGGTAGAGCATCCCACACAAACGAATGCTCCACATGCGGGTTTCACATGCCACCAACTCCACATTCACAGGCAACTTCAGCGCCACAGCCGTTTTCAGATAGCCCTCAATGCAAAGGCTCTAGACGCAAATATTGGTGTGAGAGCTAATTCAATCAAGGAAACACTGCATGTTGGTGAGGGGCATATTGAAGAAGGATCAGCCGAGTGGTTCTTGTGGGAGAACAACTCCATTGGGCTCACTAACTTCACACACCATCAGGCTTCCAAGCAGCTCTCAAGGAAACTCAGTTTTCACACTCTATGCTTACTGCCCTTTGAGTGCCTAGGACTGAAATGAACCTGGTAGAGCATCCCACACAAACGAATGCTCCACATGCGGGTTTCACATGCCACCAACTCCACATTCACAGGCAACTTCAGCGCCACAGCCGTTTTCAGATAGCCCTCAATGCAAAGGCTCTAGACGCAAATATTGGTGTGAGAGCTAATTCAATCAAGGAAACACTGCATGTTGGTGAAGGGCATATTGAAGAAGGATCAGCCGAGTGGTTCTTGTGGGAGAACAACTCCATTTGGCTCACTAACTTCACACACCATCAGGCTTCCAAGCAGCTCTCAAGGAAACTCAGTTTTCACACTCTATGCTTAGTGCCCTTTGAGTGCATTATCTAGGAATGAACCTGGTAGAACATCCCACACAAACGAATGCTCCACATGCGGGTTTCACATGCCACCAACTCCACATTGACAGGCAACTTCAGCGCCACAGCCGTTTTCAGATAGCCCTCAATGCAAAGGCTCTAGACGCAAATATTGCTGTGAGAGCTAATTCAATCAAGGAAACACTGCATGTTGTTGAAGGGCATATTGAAAAAGAATAAGCCGAGTGGTTCTTGTGGGAGAACAACTCCATTTGGCTCACTAACTTCACACACCATCAGGCTTCCAAGCAACTCTCAAGGAAACTCAGTTTTCACACTCTATGCTTAGTGCCCTTTGAGTGCATTATCTAGGAATGAACCTGGTAGAGCATCCCACACAAACGAATGCTCCACATGCGGGTTTCACATGCCACCAACTCCACATTGACAGGCAACTTCAGCGCCACAGCTGTTTTCAGATAGCCCTCAATGCAAAGGCTCTAGACGCAAATATTGGTGTGGGATACAATTCAATCAAGGTAACACTGCATGTTGGTGAAGGGCATATTGAAGAAGGATCAGCCGAGTGGTTCTTGTGGGAGAACAACTCCATTTGGCTCACTAACTTCACACACCATCAGTCTTCCAAGCAGCTCTCAAGGAAACTCAGTTTTCACACTCTATGCTTAGTGCCCTTTGAGTGCCTAGGACTGAAATGAAACTTGGTGAGCATCCCACACAAACGAATGCTCCACATGCGGGTTTCACATGCCACCAACTCCACATTCACAGGCAACTTCAGCGCCACAGCCGTTTTCAGATAGCCCTCAATGCAAAGGCTCTAGACGCAAATATTGCTGTGAGAGCTAATTCAATCAAGGAAACACTGCATGTTGGTGAAGGGCATATTGAAAAAGAATAAGCCGAGTGGTTCTTGTGGGAGAACAACTCCATTTGGCTCACTAACTTCACACACCATCAGGCTTCCAAGCAGCTCTCAAGGAAACTCAGTTTTCACACTCTATGCTTAGTGCCCTTTGAGTGCATTATCTAGGAATGAACCTGGTAGAGCATGCCACACAAACGAATGCTCCACATGCGGTTTTCACATGCCACCAACTCCACATTCACAGGCAACTTCAGCGCCACAGCCGTTTTCAGATAGCCCTCAATGCAAAGGCTCTAGACGCAAATATTGGTGTGAGAGCTAATTCAATCAAGGAAACACTGCATGTTGGTGAAGGGCATATTGAAGCAGGATCAGCCGAGTGGTTCTTGTGGTAGAATAACTCCATTTGGCTCACTAACTTCACACACCATCAGGCTTCCAAGCAGCTCTCAAGGAAACTCAGTTTTCACACTCTATGCTTAGTGCCCTTTGAGTGCATTATCTAGGAATGAACCTGGTAGAGCCTCCCACACAAACGAATGCTCCAAATGCGGGTTTCACATGCCACCAACTCCACATTCTCAGGCAACTTCAGCGCCACAGCCGTTTTCAGATAGCCCTCAATGCAAAGGCTCTAGACGCAAATATTGGTGTGAGAGCTAATTCAATCAAGGAAACACTGCATGTTGGTGAAGGGCATATTGAAGAAGGATCAGCCGAGTGGTTCTTGTGGGAGAACAACTCCATTTGGCTCACTAACTTCACACACCATCAGGCTTCCAAGCAGCTCTCAAGGAAACTCAGTTTTCACACTCTATGCTTAGTGTCCTTTGAGTGCATTATCTAGGAATGAACCTGGTAGAGCATCCCACACAAATGAATGCTCCACATGCGGGTTTCACATGCCACCAACTCCACATTCACAGGCAACCTCAGCGCCACAGCCGTTTTCAGATAGCCCTCAATGCAAAGGCTCTAGACGCAAATATTGGTGTGAGAGCTAATTCAATCAAGGAAACACTGCATGTTGGTGAAGGGCATATTGAAGAAGGATCAGCCGAGTGGTTCTTGTGGGAGAACAACTCCATTTGGCTCACTAACTTCACACACCATCAGGCTTCCAAGCAGCTCTCAAGGAAACTCAGTTTTCACACTCTATGCTTAGTGCCCTTTGAGTGCATTATCTAGGAATGAACCTGGTAGAGCATCCCACACAAACGAATGCTCCACATGCGGTTTTCACATGCCACCAACTCCACATTCAAGGCAAGTTCAGCGCCACAGCCGTTTTCAGATAGCCCTCAACGCAAAGGCTCTAGATGCAAATGTTGGTGTGAGAGCTAATTCAATCAAGGAAACACTGCATGTTGGTGAAGGGCATATTGAAGAAGGATCAGCCGAGTGGTTCTTGTGGGAGAACAACTCCATTTGGCTCACTAACTTCACACACCATCAGGCTTCCAAGCAGCTCACAAGGAAACTCAGTTTTCACACTCTATGCTTAGTGCCCTTTGAGCACATTATCTAGGAATGAACCTGGTAGAACATCCCACACAAACGAATGCTCCACATGCGGGTTTCACATGCCACCAACTCCACATTCACAGGCAACTTCAGCGCCACAGCCGTTTTCAGATAGCCCTCAATGCAAAGGCTCTAGACGCAAATATTGGTGTGAGAGCTAATTCAATCAAGGAAACACTGCATGTTGGTGAAGGGCATATTGAAGAAGGATCAGCCGAGTGGTTCTTGTGGGAGAACAACTCCATTTGGCTCACTAACTTCACACACCATCAGGCTTCCAAGCAGCTCTCAAGGAAACTCAGTTTTCACACTCTATGCTTAGTGCCCTTTGAGTGCATTATCTAGGAATGAACCTGGTAGAGCATCCCACACAAACGAATGCTCCACATGCGGGTTTCACATGCCACCAACTCCACATTCACAGGCAACTTCAGCGCCACAGCCGTTTTCAGATAGCCCTCAATGCAAAGGCTCTAGATGCAAATATTGGTGTGAGAGCTAATTCAATCAAGGAAACACTGCATGTTGGTGAAGGGCATATTGAAGAAGGATCAGCCGAGTGGTTCTTGTGGGAGAACAACTCCATTTGGCTCACTAACTTCACACACCATCAGTCTTCCAAGCAGCTCTCAAGGAAACTCAGTTTTCACACTCTATGCTTAGTGCCCTTTGAGTGCCTAGGACTGAAATGAAACTTGGTGAGCATCCCACACAAACGAATGCTCCACATGCGGGTTTCACATGCCACCAACTCCACATTCACAGGCAACTTCAGCGCCACAGCCGTTTTCAGATAGCCCTCAATGCAAAGGCTCTAGACGCAAATATTGGTGTGAGAGCTAATTCAATCAAGGAAACACTGCATGTTGGTGAAGGGCATATTGAAGAAGGATCAGCCGAGTGGTTCTTGTGGGAGAACAACTCCATTTGGCTCACTAACTTCACACACCATCAGGCTTCCAAGCAGCTCTCAAGGAAACTCAGTTTTCACACTCTATGCTTAGTGCCCTTTGAGTGCCTAGGACTGAAATGAACCTGGTAGAGCATCCCACACAAACGAATGCTCCACATGCGGGTTTCACATGCCACCAACTCCACATTGATAAGCAAATTCAGCGCCACAGCTGTTTTCAGATAGCCCTCAATGCAAAGGCTCTAGACGCAAATATTGGTGTGGGGGACAATTCAGTCAAGGAAACACTGCATGTTGGTGAAGGGCATATTGAAGAAGGATCAGCCGAGTGGTTCTTGTGGGAGAACAACTCCATTTGGCTCACTAACTTCACACACCATCAGGCTTCCAAGCAGCTCTCAAGGAAACTCAGTTTTCACACTCTATGCTTAGTGCCCTTTGAGTGCCTGGGACTGAAATGAACCTGGTAGAGCATCCCACACAAACGAATGCTCCACATGCGGGTTTCACATGCCACCAACTCCACATTCACAGGCAACTTCAGCGCCACAGCCGTTTTCAGATAGCCCTCAATGCAAAGGCTCTAGACGCAAATATTGGTGTGGGGGACAATTCAGTCAAGGAAACACTGCATGTTGGTGAAGGGCATATTGAAGAAGGATCAGCCGAGTGGTTCTTGTGGGAGAACAACTCCATTTGGCTCACTAACTTCACACACCATCAGGCTTCCAAGCAGCTCTCAAGGAAATTCAGTTTTCACACTCTATGCTTAGTGCCCTTTGAGTGCATTATCTAGGAATGAACCTCGTAGAGCATCCCACACAAACGAATGCTCCACATGTGGGTTTCACATGCCGCCAACTCCACATTCACAGGCAACCTCAGTTCCACAGCCGTTTTCAGATAGCCCTCAATGCAAAGGCTCTAGACGGAAATAGTGGTGTGAGAGCTAATTCAATCAAGGAAACACTGCATGTTGGTGAAGGGCATATTGAAGAAGGATCAGCCGAGTGGTTCTTGTGGGAGAACAACTCCATTTGGCTCACTAACTTCACACACCATCAGGCTTCCAAGCAGCTCTCAAGGAAACTCAGTTTTCACACTCTATGCTTAGTGCCCTTTGAGTGCATTATCTAGGAATGAACCTGGTAGAGCATCCCACACAAACGAATGCTCCACATGCGGGTTTCACATGCCACCAACTCCACATTCACAGGCAACTTCAGCGCCACAGCCGTTTTCAGATAGCCCTCAATGCAAAGGCTCTAGACGCAAATATTGGTGTGAGAGCTAATTCAATCAAGGAAACACTGCATGTTGGTGAGGGGCATATTGAAGAAGGATCAGCCGAGTGGTTCTTGTGGGAGAACAACTCCATTGGGCTCACTAACTTCACACACCATCAGGCTTCCAAGCAGCTCTCAAGGAAACTCAGTTTTCACACTCTATGCTTACTGCCCTTTGAGTGCCTAGGACTGAAATGAACC
>NW_026696841.1:0-22108 GCF_030435755.1 Ochotona princeps | reverse complement strand
TGGGAGAACAACTCCATTTGGCTCACTAACTTCACACACCATCAGGCTTCCAAGCAGCTCTCAAGGAAACTCAGTTTTCACACTCTATGCTTAGTGCTCTTTGTGTGCCCAGGACGGAAATGAAGCTTGGTCAGCATCCCACACAAACGAATGCTCCACATGCGGGTTTCACATGCCAACAACTCCACATTCACAGGCAACTTCAGCGCCACAGCCGTTTTCAGATAGCCCTCAATGCAAAGGCTCTAGACGCAAATATTGGTGTGAGAGCTAATTCAATCAAGGAAACAATGCATGTTGGTGAAGGGCATATTGAAGAAGAATCAGTCGAGTGGTTCTTGTGGGAGAACAACTCCATTTGGCTCACTAACTTCACACACCATCAGGCTTCCAAGCAGCTCTCAAGGAAACTCAGTTTTCACACTCTATGTTTAGTGCCCTTTGAATGCATTATCAAGGAATGAACCTGGTAGAGCATCCCACACAAACGAATGCTCCACATGGGGGTTTCACATGCCACCAACTCCACATTCACAGGCAACTTCAGCGCCACAGCCGTTTTCACATAGCCCTCAATGCAAAGGCTCTAGACGCAAATATTGGTGTGAGAGCTAATTCAATCAAGGAAACACTGCATGTTGGTGAAGGGCATATTGAAGAAGGATCAGCCGAGTGGTTCTTGTGGGAGAACAACTCCATTTGGCTCACTAACTTCACACACCATCAGGCTTCCAAGCAGCTCTCAAGGAAACTCAGTTTTCACACTCTATGCTTAGTGCCCTTTGTATGGCTAGGACTGAAATGAACCTGGTAGAGCATCCCACACAAACGAATGCTCCACATGCGGGTTTCACATGCCACCAACTCCACATTCACAGGCAACTTCAGCGCCACAGCCATTTTCAGATAGCCCTCAATGCAAAGGCTCTAGACGCAAATATTGGTGTGAGAGCTAATTCAACCAAGGAAACACTGCATGTTGGTGAAGGGCATATTGAAGAAGGATCAGCCGAGTGGTTCTTGTGAGAGAACAACTCCATTTGGCTCACTAACTTCACACACCATCAGGCTTCCAAGCAGCTCTCAAGGAAACTCAGTTTTCACACTCTATGTTTAGTGCCCTTTTTATGGCTAGCACTGAAATGAACCTGGTAGAGCATCCCACACAAACGAATGCTCCACATGCGGGTTTCACATGCCACCAACTCCACATTCACAGGCAACTTCAGCGCCACAGCCGTTTTCAGATAGCCCTCAATGCAAAGGCTCTAGACGCAAATATTGGTGTGAGAGCTAATTCAATCAAGGAAACACTGCATGTTGGTGAAGGGCATATTGAAGAAGGATCAGCCGAGTGGTTCTTGTGGGAGAACAACTCCATTTGGCTCACTAACTTCACACACCATCAGGCTTCCAAGCAGCTCTCAAGGAAACTCAGTTTTCACACTCTATGCTTAGTGCCCTTTGTGTGGCTAGGACTGAAATGAACCTGGTAGAGCATCCCACACAAACGAATGCTCCACATGCGGGTTTCACATGCCACCAACTCCACATTCACAGGCAACTTCAGCGCCACAGCCGTTTTCAGATAGCCCTCAATGCAAAGGCTCTAGACGCAAATATTGGTGTGAGAGCTAATTCAATCAAGGAAACACTGCATGTTGGTGAAGGGCATATTGAAGAAGGATCAGCCGAGTGGTTCTTGTGGGAGAACAACTCCATTTGGCTCACTAACTTCACACACCATCAGGCTTCCAAGCAGCTCTCAAGGAAACTCAGTTTTCACGCTCTATGCTTAGTGCTCTTTGTGTGCCCAGGACGGAAGTGAAGCTTGGTCAGCATCCCACACAAACGAATGCTCCACATGCGGGTTTCACATGCCACCAACTCCACATTCACAGGCAACTTCAGCGCCACAGCCGTTTTCAGATAGCCCTCAATGCAAAGGCTCTAGACGCAAATATTGGTGTGAGAGCTAATTCAATCAAGGAAACACTGCATGTTGGTGAAGGGCATATTGAAGAAGGATCAGCCGAGTGGTTCTTGTGAGAGAACAACTCCATTTGGCTCACTAACTTCACACACCATCAGGCTTCCAAGCAGCTCTCAAGGAAACTCAGTTTTCACACTCTATGCTTAGTGCTCTTTGTGTGCCCAGGACGGAAATGAAGCTTGGTCAGCATCCCACACAAACGAATGCTCCACATGCGGGTTTCACATGCCACCAACTCCACATTCACAGGCAACTTCAGCGCCACAGCCGTTTTCAGATAGCCCTCAATGCAAAGGCTCTAGACGCAAATATTGGTGTGAGAGCTAATTCAATCAAGGAAACACTGCATGTTGGTGAAGGGCATATTGAAGAAGGATCAGCCGAGTGGTTCTTGTGGGAGAACAACTCCATTTGGCTCACTAACTTCACACACCATCAGGCTTCCGAGCAGCTCTCAAGGAAACTCAGTTTTCACACTCTATGTTTGGTGCCCTTTGAATGCATTATCAAGGAATGAACCTGGTAGAGCATCCCACACAAACGAATGCTCCACATGCGGGTTTCACATGCCACCAACTCCACATTCACAGGCAACTTCAGCGCCACAGCCGTTTTCAGATAGCCCTCAATGCAAAGGCTCTAGACGCAAATATTGGTGTGAGAGCTAATTCAATCAAGGAAACACTGCATGTTGGTGAAGGGCATATTGAAGAAGGATCAGCCGAGTGGTTCTTGTGGGAGAACAACTCCATTTGGCTCACTAACTTCACACACCATCAGGCTTCCAAGCAGCTCTCAAGGAAACTCAGTTTTCACACTCTATGCTTAGTGCCCTTTGTGTGGCTAGGACTGAAATGAACCTGGTAGAGCATCCCACACAAACGAATGCTCCACATGCGGGTTTCACATGCCACCAACTCCACATTCACAGGCAACTTCAGCGCCACAGCCGTTTTCAGATAGCCCTCAATGCAAAGGCTCTAGACGCAAATATTGGTGTGAGAGCTAATTCAATCAAGGAAACACTGCATGTTGGTGAAGGGCATATTGAAGAAGGATCAGCCGAGTGCTTCTTGTGAGAGAACAACTCCATTTGGCTCACTAACTTCACACACCATCAGGCTTCCAAGCAGCTCTCAAGGAAACTCAGTTTTCACACTCTATGCTTAGTGCCCTTTGTATGGCTAGGACGGAAATGAAGCTTGGTCAGCATCTCACACAAACGAATGCTCCACATGCGGGTTTCACATGCCACCAACTCCACATTCACAGGCAACTTCAGCGCCACAGCCGTTTTCAGATAGCCCTCAATGCAAAGGCTCTAGACGCAAATATTGGTGTGAGAGCTAATTCAATCAAGGAAACACTGCATGTTGGTGAAGGGCATATTGAAGAAGGATCAGCCGAGTGGTTCTTGTGGGAGAACAACTCCATTTGGCTCACTAACTTCACACACCATCAGGCTTCCGAGCAGCTCTCAAGGAAACTCAGTTTTCACACTCTATGTTTAGTGCCCTTTGAATGCATTATCAAGGAATGAACCTGGTAGAGCATCCCACACAAACGAATGCTCCACATGCGGGTTTCACATGCCACCAACTCCACATTCACAGGCAACTTCAGCGCCACAGCCGTTTTCAGATAGCCCTCAATGCAAAGGCTCTAGACGCAAATATTGGTGTGAGAGCTAATTCAATCAAGGAAACACTGCATGTTGGTGAAGGGCATATTGAAGAAGGATCAGCCGAGTGGTTCTTGTGGGAGAACAACTCCATTTGGCTCACTAACTTCACACACCATCAGGCTTCCAAGCAGCTCTCAAGGAAACTCAGTTTTCACACTCTATGCTTAGTGCTCTTTGTGTGCCCAGGACGGAAATGAAGCTTGGTCAGCATCCCACACAAACGAATGCTCCACATGCGGGTTTCACATGCCACCAACTCCACATTCACAGGCAACTTCAGTGCCACAGCCGTTTTCAGATAGCCCTCAATGCAAAGGCTCTAGACGCAAATATTGGTGTGAGAGCTAATTCAATCAAGGAAACAATGCATGTTGGTGAAGGGCATATTGAAGAAGAATCAGTCGAGTGGTTCTTGTGGGAGAACAACTCCATTTGGCTCACTAACTTCACACACCATCAGGCTTCCAAGCAGCTCTCAAGGAAACTCAGTTTTCACACTCTATGTTTAGTGCCCTTTGAATGCATTATCAAGGAATGAACCTGGTAGAGCATCCCACACAAACGAATGCTCCACATGGGGGTTTCACATGCCACCAACTCCACATTCACAGGCAACTTCAGCGCCACAGCCGTTTTCAGATAGCCCTCAATGCAAAGGCTCTAGACGCAAATATTGGTGTGAGAGCTAATTCAATCAAGGAAACACTGCATGTTGGTGAAGGGCATATTGAAGAAGGATCAGCCGAGTGGTTCTTGTGGGAGAACAACTCCATTTGGCTCACTAACTTCACACACCATCAGGCTTCCAAGCAGCTCTCAAGGAAACTCAGTTTTCACCCTCTATGCTTAGTGCTCTTTGTGTGCCCAGGACGGAAATGAAGCTTGGTCAGCATCCCACACAAACGAATGCTCCACATGCGGGTTTCACATGCCACCAACTCCACATTCACAGGCAACTTCAGCGCCACAGCCGTTTTCAGATAGCCCTCAATGCAAAGGCTCTAGACGCAAATATTGGTGTGAGAGCTAATTCAATCAAGGAAACACTGCATGTTGGTGAAGGGCATATTGAACAAGGATCAGCCGAGTGGTTCTTGTGGGAGAACAACTCCATTTGGCTCACTAACTTCACACACCATCAGGCTTCCAAGCAGCTCTCAAGGAAACTCAGTTTTCACACTCTATGCTTCGTGCCCTTTGAATGCATTATCAAGGAATGAACCTGGTAGAGCATCCCACACAAACGAATGCTCCACATGCGGGTTTCACATGCCACCAACTCCACATTCACAGGCAACTTCAGCGCCACAGCCGTTTTCAGATAGCCCTCAATGCAAAGGCTCTAGACGCAAATATTGGTGTGAGAGCTAATTCAATCAAGGAAACACTGCATGTTGGTGAAGGGCATATTGAAGAAGGATCAGCCGAGTGGTTCTTGTGGGAGAACAACTCCATTTGGCTCACTAACTTCACACACCATCAGGCTTCCAAGCAGCTCTCAAGGAAACCCAGTTTTCACACTCTATGCTTAGTGCTCTTTGTGTGCCCAGGACTGAAATGAAGCTTGGTCAGCATCCCACACAAACGAATGCTCCACATGCGGGTTTCACATGCCACCAATTCCACATTCACAGGCAACTTCAGCGCCACAGCCGTTTTCAGATAGCCCTCAATGCAAAGGCTCTAGACGCAAATATTGGTGTGAGAGCTAATTCAATCAAGGAAACACTGCATGTTGGTGAAGGGCATATTGAAGAAGGATCAGTCGAGTGGTTCTTGTGGGAGAACAACTCCATTTGGCTCACTAACTTCACACACCATCAGGCTTCCAAGCAGCTCTCAAGGAAACTCAGTTTTCACACTCTATGCTTAGTGCCCTTTGTATGGCTAGGACTGAAATGAACCTGGTAGAGCATCCCACACAAACGAATGCTCCACATGCGGGTTTCACATGCCACCAACTCCACATTCACAGGCAACTTCAGCGCCACAGCCGTTTTCAGATAGCCCTCAATGCAAAGGCTCTAGACGCAAATATTGGTGTGAGAGCTAATTCAATCAAGGAAACACTGCATGTTGGTGAAGGGCATATTGAAGAAGGATCAGCCGAGTGGTTCTTGTGGAGAACAACTCCATTTGGCTCACTAACTTCACACACCATCAGGCTTCCAAGCAGCTCTCAAGGAAACTCAGTTTTCACACTCTATGCTTAGTGCTCTTTGTGTGCCCAGGACTGAAATGAAGCTTGGTCAGCATCCCACACAAACGAATGCTCCACATGCGGGTTTCACATGCCACCAACTCCACATTCACAGGCAACTTCAGCGCCACAGCCGTTTTCAGATAGCCCTCAATGCAAAGGCTCTAGACGCAAATATTGGTGTGAGAGCTAATTCAATCAAGGAAACACTGCATGTTGGTGAAGGGCATATTGAACAAGGATCAGCCGAGTGGTTCTTGTGGGAGAACAACTCCATTTGGCTCACTAACTTCACACACCATCAGGCTTCGAAGCAGCTCTCAAGGAAACTCAGTTTTCACACTCTATGTTTAGTGCTCTTTGTGTGCCCAGGACGGAAATGAAGCTTGGTCAGCATCCCACACAAACGAATGCTCCACATGCGGGTTTCACATGCCACCAACTCCACATTCACAGGCAACTTCAGCGCCACAGCCGTTTTCAGATAGCCATCAATGCAAAGGCTCTAGACGCAAATATTGGTGTGAGAGCTAATTCAATCAAGGAAACACTGCATGTTGGTGAAGGGCATATTGAAGAAGGATCAGCCTAGTGGTTCTTGTGGGAGAACAACTCCATTTGGCTCACTAACTTCACACACCATCAGGCTTCCAAGCAGCTCTCAAGGAAACTCAGTTTTCACACTCTATGTTTAGTGCCCTTTGAATGCATTATCAAGGAATGAACCTGGTAGAGCATCCCACACAAACGAATGCTCCACATGCGGGTTTCACATGCCACCAACTCCACATTCACAGGCAACTTCAGCGCCACAGCCGTTTTCAGATAGCCCTCAATGCAAAGGCTCTAGACGCAAATATTGGTGTGAGAGCTAATTCAATCAAGGAAACACTGCATGTTGGTGAAGGGCATATTGAAGAAGGATCAGCCGAGTGGTTCTTGTGGGAGAACAACTCCATTTGGCTCACTAACTTCACACACCATCAGGCTTCCAAGCAGCTCTCAAGGAAACTCAGTTTTCACACTCTATGCTTAGTGCTCTTTGTGTGCCCAGGACGGAAATGAAGCTTGGTCAGCATCCCACACAAACGAATGCTCCACATGCGGGTTTCACATGCCACCAACTCCACATTCACAGGCAACTTCAGCGCCACAGCCGTTTTCAGATAGCCCTCAATGCAAAGGCTCTAGACGCAAATATTGGTGTGAGAGCTAATTCAATCAAGGAAACAATGCATGTTGGTGAAGGGCATATTGAAGAAGAATCAGTCGAGTGGTTCTTGTGGGAGAACAACTCCATTTGGCTCACTAACTTCACACACCATCAGGCTTCCAAGCAGCTCTCAAGGAAACTCAGTTTTCACACTCTATGTTTAGTGCCCTTTGAATGCATTATCTAGGAATGAACCTGGTAGAGCATCCCACACAAACGAATGCTCCACATGCGGGTTTCACATGCCACCAACTCCACATTCACAGGCAACTTCAGCGCCACAGCCGTTTTCAGATAGCCCTCAATGCAAAGGCTCTAGACGCAAATATTGGTGTGAGAGCTAATTCAATCAAGGAAACACTGCATGTTGGTGAAGGGCATATTGAAGAAGGATCAGCCGAGTGGTTCTTGTGGGAGAACAACTCCATTTGGCTCACTAACTTCACACACCATCAGGCTTCCAAGCAGCTCTCAAGGAAACTCAGTTTTCACACTCTATGTTTAGTGCCCTTTGAATGCATTATCAAGGAATGAACCTGGTAGAGCATCCCACACAAACGAATGCTCCACATGCGGGTTTCACATGCCACCAACTCCACATTCACAGGCAACTTCAGCGCCACAGCCGTTTTCAGATAGCCCTCAATGCAAAGGCTCTAGACGCAAATATTGGTGTGAGAGCTAATTCAATCAAGGAAACACTGCATGTTGGTGAAGGGCATATTGAAGAAGGATCAGCCGAGTGGTTCTTGTGGGAGAACAACTCCATTTGGCTCACTAACTTCACACACCATCAGGCTTCGAAGCAGCTCTCAAGGAAACTCAGTTTTCACACTCTATGCTTAGTGCTCTTTGTGTGCCCAGGACGGAAATGAAGCTTGGTCAGCATCCCACACAAACGAATGCTCCACATGCGGGTTTCACATGCCACCAACTCCACATTCACAGGCAACTTCAGCGCCACAGCCGTTTTCAGATAGCCCTCAATGCAAAGGCTCTAGACGCAAATATTGGTGTGAGAGCTAATTCAATCAAGGAAACAATGCATGTTGGTGAAGGGCATATTGAAGAAGAATCAGTCGAGTGGTTCTTGTGGGAGAACAACTCCATTTGGCTCACTAACTTCACACACCATCAGGCTTCGAAGCAGCTCTCAAGGAAACTCAGTTTTCACACTCTATGTTTAGTGCCCTTTGAATGCATTATCAAGGAATGAACCTGGTAGAGCATCCCACACAAACGAATGCTCCACATGCGGGTTTCACATGCCACCAACTCCACATTCACAGGCAACTTCAGCGCCACAGCCGTTTTCAGATAGCCCTCAATGCAAAGGCTCTAGACGCAAATATTGGTGTGAGAGCTAATTCAATCAAGGAAACACTGCATGTTGGTGAAGGGCATATTGAAGAAGGATCAGCGAGTGGTTCTTGTGGGAGAACAACTCCATTTGGCTCACTAACTTCACACACCATCAGGCTTCCAAGCAGCTCTCAAGGAAACTCAGTTTTCACACTCTATGCTTAGTGCTCTTTGTGTGCCCAGGACGGAAATGAAGCTTGGTCAGCATCCCACACAAACGAATGCTCCACATGCGGGTTTCACATGCCAACAACTCCACATTCACAGGCAACTTCAGCGCCACAGCCGTTTTCAGATAGCCCTCAATGCAAAGGCTCTAGACGCAAATATTGGTGTGAGAGCTAATTCAATCAAGGAAACACTGCATGTTGGTGAAGGGCATATTGAAGAAGGATCAGTCGAGTGGTTCTTGTGGGAGAACAACTCCATTTGGCTCACTAACTTCACACACCATCAGGCTTCCAAGCAGCTCTCAAGGAAACTCAGTTTTCACACTCTATGTTTAGTGCCCTTTGAATGCATTATCAAGGAATGAACCTGGTAGAGCATCCCACACAAACGAATGCTCCACATGCGGGTTTCACATGCCACCAACTCCACATTCACAGGCAACTTCAGCGCCACAGCCGTTTTCAGATAGCCCTCAATGCAAAGGCTCTAGACGCAAATATTGGTGTGAGAGCTAATTCAATCAAGGAAACACTGCATGTTGGTGAAGGGCATATTGAAGAAGGATCAGCCGAGTGGTTCTTGTGGGAGAACAACTCCATTTGGCTCACTAACTTCACACACCATCAGGCTTCCAAGCAGCTCTCAAGGAAACCCAGTTTTCACACTCTATGCTTAGTGCTCTTTGTGTGCCCAGGACTGAAATGAAGCTTGGTCAGCATCCCACACAAACGAATGCTCCACATGCGGGTTTCACATGCCACCAACTCCACATTCACAGGCAACTTCAGCGCCACAGCCGTTTTCAGATAGCCCTCAATGCAAAGGCTCTAGACGCAAATATTGGTGTGAGAGCTAATTCAATCAAGGAAACACTGCATGTTGGTGAAGGGCATATTGAAGAAGGATCAGCCGAGTGGTTCTTGTGGGAGAACAACTCCATTTGGCTCACTAACTTCACACACCATCAGGCTTCCAAGCAGCTCTCAAGGAAACTCAGTTTTCACACTCTATGCTTAGTGCCCTTTGAGTGCATTATCTAGGAATGAACCTGGTAGAGCATCCCACACAAACGAATGCTCCACAAGCGGGTTTCACATGCCACCAACTCCACATTCACAGGCAACTTCAGCGCCACAGCCGTTCTCAGATAGCCCTCAATGCAAAGGCTCTAGACGCAAATATTGGTGTGAGAGCTAATTCAATCAAGGAAACACTGCATGTTGGTGAAGGGCATATTGAAGAAGGATCAGCCGAGTGGTTCTTGTGGGAGAACAACTCCATTTGGCTCACTAACTTCACACACCATCAGGCTTCCAAGCAGCTCTCAAGGAAACTCAGTTTTCACGCTCTATGCTTAGTGCCGTTTGTATGGCTAGGACTGAAATGAACCTGGTAGAGCATCCCACACAAACGAATGCTCCACATGCGGGTTTCACATGCCACCAACTCCACATTCACAGGCAACTTCAGCGCCACAGCCGTTTTCAGATAGCCCTCAATGCAAAGGCTCTAGACGCAAATATTGGTGTGAGAGCTAATTCAATCAAGGAAACACTGCATGTTGGTGAAGGGCATATTGAAGAAGGATCAGCCGAGTGGTTCTTGTGGGAGAACAACTCCATTTGGCTCACTAACTTCACACACCATCAGGCTTCCAAGCAGCTCTCAAGGAAACTCAGTTTTCACGCTCTATGCTTAGTGCCGTTTGTATGGCTAGGACTGAAATGAACCTGGTAGAGCATCCCACACAAACGAATGCTCCACATGCGGGTTTCACATGCCACCAACTCCACATTCACAGGCAACTTCAGCGCCACAGCCGTTTTCAGATAGCCCTCAATGCAAAGGCTCTAGACGCAAATATTGGTGTGAGAGCTAATTCAATCAAGGAAACACTGCATGTTGGTGAAGCTCATATTGGAGAAAGATCAGCCGAGTGGTTCTTGTGGGAGAACAACTCCATTTGGCTCACTAACTTCACACACCATCAGGCTTCCAAGCAGCTCTCAAGGAAACTCAGTTTTCACGCTCTATCCTTAGTGCCGTTTGTATGGCTAGGACTGAAATGAACCTGGTAGAGCATCCCACACAAACGAATGCTCCACATGCGGGTTTCACATGCCACCAACTCCACATTCACAGGCAACTTCAGCGCCACAGCCGTTTTCAGATAGCCCTCAATGCAAAGGCTCTAGACGCAAATATTGGTGTGAGAGCTAATTCAATCAAGGAAACACTGCATGTTGGTGAAGGGCATATTGAAGAAGGATCAGCCGAGTGGTTCTTGTGGGAGAACAACTCCATTTGGCTCACTAACTTCACACACCATCAGGCTTCCAAGCAGCTCTCAAGGAAACTCAGTTTTCACACTCTATGCTTAGTGCCCTTTGAGTGCATTATCTAGGAATGAACCTGGTAGAGCATCCCACACAAACGAATGCTCCACATGCGGGTTTCACATGCCACCAACTCCACATTCACAGGCAACTTCAGCGCCACAGCCGTTTTCAGATAGCCCTCAATGCAAAGGCTCTAGATGCAAATATTGGTGTGAGAGCTAATTCAATCAAGGAAACACTGCATGTTGGTGAAGGGCATATTGAAGAAGGATCAGCCGAGTGGTTCTTGTGGGAGAACAACTCCATTTGGCTCACTAACTTCACACACCATCAGGCTTCCAAGCAGCTCTCAAGGAAACTCAGTTTTCACGCTCTATGCTTAGTGCCCTTTGTATGGCTAGGACTGAAATGAACCTGGTAGAGCATCCCACACAAACGAATGCTCCACATGCGGGTTTCACATGCCACCAACTCCACATTCACAGGCAACTTCAGCGCCACAGCCGTTTTCAGATAGCCCTCAATGCAAAGGCTCTAGACGCAAATATTGGTGTGAGAGCTAATTCAATCAAGGAAACACTGCATGTTGGTGAAGGGCATATTGAAGAAGGATCAGCCGAGTGGTTCTTGTGGGAGAGCAACTCCATTTGGCTCACTAACTTCACACACCATCAGGCTTCCAAACAGCTCTCAAGGAAACTCAGTTTTCACACTCTATGCTTCGTGCCCTTTGAGTGCATTATCTATTAATGAACCTGGTAGAGCATCCCACACAAACGAATGTTCCACATGCGGGTTTCACATGTCACCAACTCCACATTCACAGGCAACTTCAGCGCCACAGCCGTTTTCAGATAGCCCTCAATGCAAAGGCTCTAGACGCAAATATTGGTGTGAGAGCTAATTCAATCAAGGAAACACTGCATGTTGGTGAAGGGCATATTGAAGAAGGATCAGCCGAGTGGTTCTTGTGGGAGAACAACTCCATTTGGCTCACTAACTTCACACACCATCAGGCTTCCAAGCAGCTCTCAAGGAAACTCAGTTTTCACACTCTATGCTTAGTGCCCTTTGACTGCATTATCTAGGAATGAACCTGGTAGAGCATCCCACACAAACGAATGCTCCACATGCGGGTTTCACATGCCACCAACTCCACATTCACAGGCAACTTCAGCGCCACAGCCGTTTTCAGATAGCCCTCAATGCAAAGGCTCTAGACGCAAATATTGGTGTGAGAGCTAATTCAATCAAGGAAACACTGCATGTTGGTGAAGGGCATATTGAAGAAGGATCAGCCGAGTGGTTCTTGTGGGAGAACAACTCCATTTGGCTCACTAACTTCACACACCATCAGGCTTCCAAGCAGCTCTCAAGGAAACTCAGTTTTCACACTCTATGCTTAGTGTCCTTTGAGTGCATTATCTAGGAATGAACCTGGTAGAGCATCCCACACAAACGAATGCTCCACATGCGGGTTTCACATGCCACCAACTCCACATTCACAGGCAACTTCAGCGCCACAGCCGTTTTCAGATAGCCCTCAATGCAAAGGCTCTAGACGCAAATATTGGTGTGAGAGCTAATTCAATCAAGGAAACACTGCATGTTGGTGAAGGGCATATTGAAGAAGGATCAGCCGAGTGGTTCTTGTGGGAGAACAACTCCATTTGGCTCACTAACTTCACACACCATCAGGCTTCCAAGCAGCTCTCAAGGAAACTCAGTTTTCACACTCTATGCTTAGTGCCCTTTGACTGCATTATCTAGGAATGAACCTGGTAGAGCATCCCACACAAACGAATGCTCCACATGCGGGTTTCACATGCCACCAACTCCACATTCACAGGCAACTTCAGCGCCACAGCCGTTTTCAGATAGCCCTCAATGCAAAGGCTCTAGACGCAAATATTGGTGTGAGAGCTAATTCAATCAAGGAAACACTGCATGTTGGTGAAGGGCATATTGAAGAAGGATCAGCCGAGTGGTTCTTGTGGGAGAACAACTCCATTTGGCTCACTAACTTCACACACCATCAGGCTTCCAAGCAGCTCTCAAGGAAACTCAGTTTTCACACTCTATGCTTAGTGCCCTTTGAGTGCATTATCTAGGAATGAACCTGGTAGAGCATCCCACAGAAACGAATGCTCCACATGCGGGTTTCACATGCCACCAACTCCACATTCACAGGCAACTTCAGTGCCACAGCCGTTTTCAGATAGCCCTCAATGCAAAGGCTCTAGACGCAAATATTGGTGTGAGAGCTAATTCAATCAAGGAAACACTGCATGTTGGTGAAGGGCATATTGAAGAAGGATCAGCCGAGTGGTTCTTGTGGGAGAACAACTCCATTTGGCTCACTAACTTCACACACCATCAGGCTTCCAAGCAGCTCTCAAGGAAACTCAGTTTTCACACTCTATGCTTAGTGCCCTTTGAGTGCATTATCTAGGAATGAACCTGGTAGAGCATCCCACACAAACGAATGCTCCACATGCGGGTTTCACATGCCACCAACTCCACATTCACAGGCAACTTCAGCGCCACAGCCGTTTTCAGATAGCCCTCAATGCAAAGGCTCTAGACGCAAATATTGGTGTGAGAGCTAATTCAATCAAGGAAACACTGCATGTTGGTGAAGGGCATATTGAAGAAGGATCAGCCGAGTGGTTCTTGTGGGAGAACAACTCCATTTGGCTCACTAACTTCACACACCATCAGGCTTCCAAACAGCTCTCAAGGAAACTCAGTTTTCACACTCTATGCTTAGTGCCCTTTGAGTGCATTATCTAGGAATGAACCTGGTAGAGCATCCCACACAAACGAATGCTCCACATGCGGGTTTCACATGCCACCAACTCCACATTCACAGGCAACTTCAGCGCCACAGCCGTTTTCAGATAGCCCTCAATGCAAAGGCTCTAGACGCAAATATTGGTGTGAGAGCTAATTCAATCAAGGAAACACTGCATGTTGGTGAAGGGCATATTGAAGAAGGATCAGCCGAGTGGTTCTTGTGAGAGAACAACTCCATTTGGCTCACTAACTTCACACACCATCAGGCTTCCAAGCAGCTCTCAAGGAAACTCAGTTTTCACACTCTATGCTTAGTGCTCTTTGTGTGCCCAGGACGGAAATGAAGCTTGGTCAGCATCCCACACAAACGAATGCTCCACATGCGGGTTTCACATGCCACCAACTCCACATTCACAGGCAACTTCAGCGCCACAGCCGTTTTCAGATAGCCCTCAATGCAAAGGCTCTAGACGCAAATATTGGTGTGAGAGCTAATTCAATCAAGGAAACACTGCATGTTGGTGAAGGGCATATTGAAGAAGGATCAGCCGAGTGGTTCTTGTGGGAGAACAACTCCATTTGGCTCACTAACTTCACACACCATCAGGCTTCCGAGCAGCTCTCAAGGAAACTCAGTTTTCACACTCTATGTTTAGTGCCCTTTGAACGCATTATCAATAAATGAACCTGGTAGAGCATCCCACACAAACGAATGCTCCACATGCGGGTTTCACATGCCACCAACTCCACATTCACAGGCAACTTCAGCGCCACAGCCGTTTTCAGATAGCCCTCAATGCAAAGGCTCTAGACGCAAATATTGGTGTGAGAGCTAATTCAATCAAGGAAACACTGCATGTTGGTGAAGGGCATATTGAAGAAGGATCAGCCGAGTGGTTCTTGTGGGAGAACAACTCCATTTGGCTCACTAACTTCACACACCATCAGGCTTCCAAGCAGCTCTCAAGGAAACTCAGTTTTCACACTCTATGCTTAGTGCCCTTTGTATGGCTAGGACTGAAATGAACCTGGTAGAGCATCCCACACAAACGAATGCTCCACATGCGGGTTTCACATGCCACCAACTCCACATTCACAGGCAACTTCAGCGCCACAGCCATTTTCAGATAGCCATCAATGCAAAGGCTCTAGACGCAAATATTGGTGTGAGAGCTAATTCAACCAAGGAAACACTGCATGTTGGTGAAGGGCATATTGAAGAAGGATCAGCCGAGTGGTTCTTGTGAGAGAACAACTCCATTTGGCTCACTAACTTCACACACCATCAGGCTTCCAAGCAGCTCTCAAGGAAACTCAGTTTTCACACTCTATGTTTAGTGCCCTTTTTATGGCTAGCACTGAAATGAACCTGGTAGAGCATCCCACACAAACGAATGCTCCACATGCGGGTTTCACATGCCACCAACTCCACATTCACAGGCAACTTCAGCGCCACAGCCGTTTTCAGATAGCCCTCAATGCAAAGGCTCTAGACGCAAATATTGGTGTGAGAGCTAATTCAATCAAGGAAACACTGCATGTTGGTGAAGGGCATATTGAAGAAGGATCAGCCGAGTGGTTCTTGTGGGAGAACAACTCCATTTGGCTCACTAACTTCACACACCATCAGGCTTCCAAGCAGCTCTCAAGGAAACTCAGTTTTCACACTCTATGCTTAGTGCCCTTTGTGTGGCTAGGACTGAAATGAACCTGGTAGAGCATCCCACACAAACGAATGCTCCACATGCGGGTTTCACATGCCACCAACTCCACATTCACAGGCAACTTCAGCGCCACAGCCGTTTTCAGATAGCCCTCAATGCAAAGGCTCTAGACGCAAATATTGGTGTGAGAGCTAATTCAATCAAGGAAACACTGCATGTTGGTGAAGGGCATATTGAAGAAGGATCAGCCGAGTGGTTCTTGTGGGAGAACAACTCCATTTGGCTCACTAACTTCACACACCATCAGGCTTCCAAGCAGCTCTCAAGGAAACTCAGTTTTCACGCTCTATGCTTAGTGCTCTTTGTGTGCCCAGGACGGAAGTGAAGCTTGGTCAGCATCCCACACAAACGAATGCTCCACATGCGGGTTTCACATGCCACCAACTCCACATTCACAGGCAACTTCAGCGCCACAGCCGTTTTCAGATAGCCCTCAATGCAAAGGCTCTAGACGCAAATATTGGTGTGAGAGCTAATTCAATCAAGGAAACACTGCATGTTGGTGAAGGGCATATTGAAGAAGGATCAGCCGAGTGGTTCTTGTGAGAGAACAACTCCATTTGGCTCACTAACTTCACACACCATCAGGCTTCCAAGCAGCTCTCAAGGAAACTCAGTTTTCACACTCTATGCTTAGTGCTCTTTGTGTGCCCAGGACGGAAATGAAGCTTGGTCAGCATCCCACACAAACGAATGCTCCACATGCGGGTTTCACATGCCACCAACTCCACATTCACAGGCAACTTCAGCGCCACAGCCGTTTTCAGATAGCCCTCAATGCAAAGGCTCTAGACGCAAATATTGGTGTGAGAGCTAATTCAATCAAGGAAACACTGCATGTTGGTGAAGGGCATATTGAAGAAGGATCAGCCGAGTGGTTCTTGTGGGAGAACAACTCCATTTGGCTCACTAACTTCACACACCATCAGGCTTCCAAGCAGCTCTCAAGGAAACTCAGTTTTCACACTCTATGTTTGGTGCCCTTTGAATGCATTATCAAGGAATGAACCTGGTAGAGCATCCCACACAAACGAATGCTCCACATGCGGGTTTCACATGCCACCAACTCCACATTCACAGGCAACTTCAGCGCCACAGCCGTTTTCAGATAGCCCTCAATGCAAAGGCTCTAGACGCAAATATTGGTGTGAGAGCTAATTCAATCAAGGAAACACTGCATGTTGGTGAAGGGCATATTGAAGAAGGATCAGCCGAGTGGTTCTTGTGGGAGAACAACTCCATTTGGCTCACTAACTTCACACACCATCAGGCTTCCAAGCAGCTCTCAAGGAAACTCAGTTTTCACACTCTATGCTTAGTGCCCTTTGTGTGGCTAGGACTGAAATGAACCTGGTAGAGCATCCCACACAAACGAATGCTCCACATGCGGGTTTCACATGCCACCAACTCCACATTCACAGGCAACTTCAGCGCCACAGCCGTTTTCAGATAGCCCTCAATGCAAAGGCTCTAGACGCAAATATTGGTGTGAGAGCTAATTCAATCAAGGAAACACTGCATGTTGGTGAAGGGCATATTGAAGAAGGATCAGCCGAGTGCTTCTTGTGAGAGAACAACTCCATTTGGCTCACTAACTTCACACACCATCAGGCTTCCAAGCAGCTCTCAAGGAAACTCAGTTTTCACACTCTATGCTTAGTGCCCTTTGTATGGCTAGGACGGAAATGAAGCTTGGTCAGCATCTCACACAAACGAATGCTCCACATGCGGGTTTCACATGCCACCAACTCCACATTCACAGGCAACTTCAGCGCCACAGCCGTTTTCAGATAGCCCTCAATGCAAAGGCTCTAGACGCAAATATTGGTGTGAGAGCTAATTCAATCAAGGAAACACTGCATGTTGGTGAAGGGCATATTGAAGAAGGATCAGCCGAGTGGTTCTTGTGGGAGAACAACTCCATTTGGCTCACTAACTTCACACACCATCAGGCTTCCGAGCAGCTCTCAAGGAAACTCAGTTTTCACACTCTATGTTTAGTGCCCTTTGAATGCATTATCAAGGAATGAACCTGGTAGAGCATCCCACACAAACGAATGCTCCACATGCGGGTTTCACATGCCACCAACTCCACATTCACAGGCAACTTCAGCGCCACAGCCGTTTTCAGATAGCCCTCAATGCAAAGGCTCTAGACGCAAATATTGGTGTGAGAGCTAATTCAATCAAGGAAACACTGCATGTTGGTGAAGGGCATATTGAAGAAGGATCAGCCGAGTGGTTCTTGTGGGAGAACAACTCCATTTGGCTCACTAACTTCACACACCATCAGGCTTCCAAGCAGCTCTCAAGGAAACTCAGTTTTCACACTCTATGCTTAGTGCTCTTTGTGTGCCCAGGACGGAAATGAAGCTTGGTCAGCATCCCACACAAACGAATGCTCCACATGCGGGTTTCACATGCCACCAACTCCACATTCACAGGCAACTTCAGCGCCACAGCCGTTTTCAGATAGCCCTCAATGCAAAGGCTCTAGACGCAAATATTGGTGTGAGAGCTAATTCAATCAAGGAAACAATGCATGTTGGTGAAGGGCATATTGAAGAAGAATCAGTCGAGTGGTTCTTGTGGGAGAACAACTCCATTTGGCTCACTAACTTCACACACCATCAGGCTTCCAAGCAGCTCTCAAGGAAACTCAGTTTTCACACTCTATGTTTAGTGCCCTTTGAATGCATTATCAAGGAATGAACCTGGTAGAGCATCCCACACAAACGAATGCTCCACATGGGGGTTTCACATGCCACCAACTCCACATTCACAGGCAACTTCAGCGCCACAGCCGTTTTCACATAGCCCTCAATGCAAAGGCTCTAGACGCAAATATTGGTGTGAGAGCTAATTCAATCAAGGAAACACTGCATGTTGGTGAAGGGCATATTGAAGAAGGATCAGCCGAGTGGTTCTTGTGGGAGAACAACTCCATTTGGCTCACTAACTTCACACACCATCAGGCTTCCAAGCAGCTCTCAAGGAAACTCAGTTTTCACACTCTATGCTTAGTGCCCTTTGTATGGCTAGGACTGAAATGAACCTGGTAGAGCATCCCACACAAACGAATGCTCCACATGCGGGTTTCACATGCCACCAACTCCACATTCACAGGCAACTTCAGCGCCACAGCCATTTTCAGATAGCCCTCAATGCAAAGGCTCTAGACGCAAATATTGGTGTGAGAGCTAATTCAACCAAGGAAACACTGCATGTTGGTGAAGGGCATATTGAAGAAGGATCAGCCGAGTGGTTCTTGTGAGAGAACAACTCCATTTGGCTCACTAACTTCACACACCATCAGGCTTCCAAGCAGCTCTCAAGGAAACTCAGTTTTCACACTCTATGTTTAGTGCCCTTTTTATGGCTAGCACTGAAATGAACCTGGTAGAGCATCCCACACAAACGAATGCTCCACATGCGGGTTTCACATGCCACCAACTCCACATTCACAGGCAACTTCAGCGCCACAGCCGTTTTCAGATAGCCCTCAATGCAAAGGCTCTAGACGCAAATATTGGTGTGAGAGCTAATTCAATCAAGGAAACACTGCATGTTGGTGAAGGGCATATTGAAGAAGGATCAGCCGAGTGGTTCTTGTGGGAGAACAACTCCATTTGGCTCACTAACTTCACACACCATCAGGCTTCCAAGCAGCTCTCAAGGAAACTCAGTTTTCACACTCTATGCTTAGTGCCCTTTGTGTGGCTAGGACTGAAATGAACCTGGTAGAGCATCCCACACAAACGAATGCTCCACATGCGGGTTTCACATGCCACCAACTCCACATTCACAGGCAACTTCAGCGCCACAGCCGTTTTCAGATAGCCCTCAATGCAAAGGCTCTAGACGCAAATATTGGTGTGAGAGCTAATTCAATCAAGGAAACACTGCATGTTGGTGAAGGGCATATTGAAGAAGGATCAGCCGAGTGGTTCTTGTGGGAGAACAACTCCATTTGGCTCACTAACTTCACACACCATCAGGCTTCCAAGCAGCTCTCAAGGAAACTCAGTTTTCACGCTCTATGCTTAGTGCTCTTTGTGTGCCCAGGACGGAAGTGAAGCTTGGTCAGCATCCCACACAAACGAATGCTCCACATGCGGGTTTCACATGCCACCAACTCCACATTCACAGGCAACTTCAGCGCCACAGCCGTTTTCAGATAGCCCTCAATGCAAAGGCTCTAGACGCAAATATTGGTGTGAGAGCTAATTCAATCAAGGAAACACTGCATGTTGGTGAAGGGCATATTGAAGAAGGATCAGCCGAGTGGTTCTTGTGAGAGAACAACTCCATTTGGCTCACTAACTTCACACACCATCAGGCTTCCAAGCAGCTCTCAAGGAAACTCAGTTTTCACACTCTATGCTTAGTGCTCTTTGTGTGCCCAGGACGGAAATGAAGCTTGGTCAGCATCCCACACAAACGAATGCTCCACATGCGGGTTTCACATGCCACCAACTCCACATTCACAGGCAACTTCAGCGCCACAGCCGTTTTCAGATAGCCCTCAATGCAAAGGCTCTAGACGCAAATATTGGTGTGAGAGCTAATTCAATCAAGGAAACACTGCATGTTGGTGAAGGGCATATTGAAGAAGGATCAGCCGAGTGGTTCTTGTGGGAGAACAACTCCATTTGGCTCACTAACTTCACACACCATCAGGCTTCCGAGCAGCTCTCAAGGAAACTCAGTTTTCACACTCTATGTTTGGTGCCCTTTGAATGCATTATCAAGGAATGAACCTGGTAGAGCATCCCACACAAACGAATGCTCCACATGCGGGTTTCACATGCCACCAACTCCACATTCACAGGCAACTTCAGCGCCACAGCCGTTTTCAGATAGCCCTCAATGCAAAGGCTCTAGACGCAAATATTGGTGTGAGAGCTAATTCAATCAAGGAAACACTGCATGTTGGTGAAGGGCATATTGAAGAAGGATCAGCCGAGTGGTTCTTGTGGGAGAACAACTCCATTTGGCTCACTAACTTCACACACCATCAGGCTTCCAAGCAGCTCTCAAGGAAACTCAGTTTTCACACTCTATGCTTAGTGCCCTTTGTGTGGCTAGGACTGAAATGAACCTGGTAGAGCATCCCACACAAACGAATGCTCCACATGCGGGTTTCACATGCCACCAACTCCACATTCACAGGCAACTTCAGCGCCACAGCCGTTTTCAGATAGCCCTCAATGCAAAGGCTCTAGACGCAAATATTGGTGTCAGAGCTAATTCAATCAAGGAAACACTGCATGTTGGTGAAGGGCATATTGAAGAAGGATCAGCCGAGTGCTTCTTGTGAGAGAACAACTCCATTTGGCTCACTAACTTCACACACCATCAGGCTTCCAAGCAGCTCTCAAGGAAACTCAGTTTTCACACTCTATGCTTAGTGCCCTTTGTATGGCTAGGACGGAAATGAAGCTTGGTCAGCATCTCACACAAACGAATGCTCCACATGCGGGTTTCACATGCCACCAACTCCACATTCACAGGCAACTTCAGCGCCACAGCCGTTTTCAGATAGCCCTCAATGCAAAGGCTCTAGACGCAAATATTGGTGTGAGAGCTAATTCAATCAAGGAAACACTGCATGTTGGTGAAGGGCATATTGAAGAAGGATCAGCCGAGTGGTTCTTGTGGGAGAACAACTCCATTTGGCTCACTAACTTCACACACCATCAGGCTTCGAGCAGCTCTCAAGGAAACTCAGTTTTCACACTCTATGTTTAGTGCCCTTTGAATGCATTATCAAGGAATGAACCTGGTAGAGCATCCCACACAAACGAATGCTCCACATGCGGGTTTCACATGCCACCAACTCCACATTCACAGGCAACTTCAGCGCCACAGCCGTTTTCAGATAGCCCTCAATGCAAAGGCTCTAGACGCAAATATTGGTGTGAGAGCTAATTCAATCAAGGAAACACTGCATGTTGGTGAAGGGCATATTGAAGAAGGATCAGCCGAGTGGTTCTTGTGGGAGAACAACTCCATTTGGCTCACTAACTTCACACACCATCAGGCTTCCAAGCAGCTCTCAAGGAAACTCAGTTTTCACACTCTATGCTTAGTGCTCTTTGTGTGCCCAGGACGGAAATGAAGCTTGGTCAGCATCCACACAAACGAATGCTCCACATGCGGGTTTCACATGCCACCAACTCCACATTCACAGGCAACTTCAGCGCCACAGCCGTTTTCAGATAGCCCTCAATGCAAAGGCTCTAGACGCAAATATTGGTGTGAGAGCTAATTCAATCAAGGAAACAATGCATGTTGGTGAAGGGCATATTGAAGAAGAATCAGTCGAGTGGTTCTTGTGGGAGAACAACTCCATTTGGCTCACTAACTTCACACACCATCAGGCTTCCAAGCAGCTCTCAAGGAAACTCAGTTTTCACACTCTATGTTTAGTGCCCTTTGAATGCATTATCAAGGAATGAACCTGGTAGAGCATCCCACACAAACGAATGCTCCACATGGGGGTTTCACATGCCACCAACTCCACATTCACAGGCAACTTCAGCGCCACAGCCGTTTTCAGATAGCCCTCAATGCAAAGGCTCTAGACGCAAATATTGGTGTGAGAGCTAATTCAATCAAGGAAA
>NW_026696840.1:0-37014 GCF_030435755.1 Ochotona princeps | reverse complement strand
TGCATTATATAGGAATGAACCTGGTAGAGCATCCCACACAAACGAATGCTCCACATGCGGGTTTCACATGCCACCAACTCCCATTCACAGGCAACTTCAGCGCCACAGCCGTTTTCAGATAGCCCTCAATGCAAAGGCTCTAGACGCAAATATTGGTGTGAGAGCTAATTCAATCAAGGAAACACTGCATGTTGGTGAAGGGCATATTGAAGAAGGATCAGCCGAGTGGTTCTTCTGGGAGAACAACTCCATTTGGCTCACTAACTTCACACACATCAGGCTTCCAAGCAGCTCTCAAGGAAACTCAGTTTTCACACTCTATGCTTAGTGCCCTTTGTGTGCCTAGGACTGAAATAAAGCTTGGTCAGCATCCCACACAAACGAATGCTCCACATGCGGGTTTCACATGCCACCAACTCCACATTCACAGGCAACATCAGCGCCACAGCCGTTTTCAGATAGCCCTCAATGCAAAGGCTCTAGACGCAAATATTGGTGTGAGAGCTAATTCAATCAAGGAAACACTGCATGTGGTGAAGGGCATATTGAAGAAGGATCAGCGAGTGGTTCTTGTGGGAGAACAACTCCATTTGGCTCACTAACTTCACACACCATCAGGCTTCCAAGCAGCTCTCAAGGAAAACTCAGTTTTCACACTCTATGCTTAGTGCCCTTTGAGTGCATTATCTAGGAATGAACATGGTAGAGCATCCCACACAAACGAATGCTCCACATGCGGGTTTCACATGCCACCAACTCCACATTCACAGGCAACTTCAGCGCCACAGCCGTTTTCAGATAGCCCTCAATGCAAAGGCTCTAGACGCAAATATTGGTGTGAGAGCTAATTCAATCAAGGAAACACTGCATGTTGGTGAAGGGCATATTGAAGAAGGATCAGCCGAGTGGTTCTTGTGGGAGAACAACTCCATTTGGCTCACTAACTTCACACACCATCAGGCTTCCAAGCAGCTCTCAAGGAAACTCAGTTTTCACACTCTATGCTTAGTGCCCTTTGTATGGCTAGGACTGAAATGAACCTGGTAGAGCATCCCACACAAACGAATGCTCCACATGCGGGTTTCACATGCCACCAACTCCACATTCACAGGCAACTTCAGCGCCACAGCCGTTTACAGATAGCCCTCAAGGCAAAGGCTCTAGACGCAAATATTGGTGTGAGAGCTAATTCAATCAAGGAAACACTGCATGTTGGTGAAGGGCATATTGAAGAAGGATCAGCCGAGTGGTTCTTGTGGGAGAACAACTCCATTTGGCTCACTAACTTCACACACCATCAGGCTTCCAAGCAGCTCTCAGGAAACTCAGTTTTCACACTCTATGCTTAGTGCCCTTTGTATGGCTAGGACTGAAATGAAGCTTGGTCAGCATCCCACACAAACGAATGCTCCACATGCGGGTTTCACATGCCACCAACTCCACATTCACAGGCAACTTCAGCGCCACAGCCGTTTTCAGATAGCCCTCAATGCAAAGGATCGAGACGCAAATATTGGTGTGAGAGCTAATTCAATCAAGGAAACACTGCATGTTGGTGAAGGGCATATTGAAGAAGGATCAGCCGAGTGGTTCTTCTGGGAGAACAACTCCATTTGGCTCACTAACTTCACACACCATCAGGCTTCCAAGCAGCTCTCAAGGAAACTCAGTTTTCACACTCTATGCTTAGTGCCCTTTGTTGTGCCTAGGACTGAAATAAAGCTTGGTCAGCATCCCACACAAACGAATGCTCCACATGCGGGTTTCACATGCCACCAACTCCACATTCACAGGCAACATCAGCGCCACAGCCGTTTTCAGATAGCCCTCAATGCAAAGGCTCTAGGACGCAAATATTGGTGTGAGAGCTAATTCAATCAAGGAAACACGCATGTTGGTGAAGGGCATATTGAAGAAGGATCAGCCGAGTGTTCTTGTGGGAGAACAACTCCATTTGGCTCACTAACTTCACACACCATCAGGCTTCCAAGCAGCTCTCAAGGAAACTCAGTTTTCACACTCTATGCTTAGTGCCCTTTGAGTGCATTATCTAGGAATGAACCTGGTAGAGCATCCCACACAAACGAAATGCTCCACATGCGGGTTTCACATGCCACCAACTCCACATTCACAGGCAACTTCAGCGCCACAGCCGTTTTCAGATAGCCCTCAATGCAATGGCTCTAGACGCAAATATTGGTGTGAGAGCTAATTCAATCAAGGAAACACTGCATGTTGGTGAAGGGCATATTGAAGAAGGATCAGCCGAGTGGTTCTTGTGGGAGAACAACTCCATTTGGCTCACTAACTTCACACACCATCAGGCTTCCAAGCAGCTCTCAAGGAAACTCAGTTTTCACACTCTATGCTTAGTGCCCTTTGTATGGCTAGGACTGAAATGAACCTGGTAGAGCATCCCACACAAACGAATGCTCCACATGCGGGTTTCACATGCCACCAACTCCACATTCACAGGCAACTTCAGCGCCACAGCCGTTTACAGATAGCCCTCAAGGCAAAGGCTCTAGACGCAAATATTGGTGTGAGAGCTAATTCAATCAAGGAAACACTGCATGTTGGTGAAGGGCATATTGAAGAAGGATCAGCCGAGTGGTTCTTGTGGGAGAACAACTCCATTTGGCTCACTAACTTCACACACCATCAGGCTTCCAAGCAGCTCTCAAGGAAACTCAGTTTTCACACTCTATGCTTAGTGCCCTTTGTATGGCTAGGACTTGAAATGAAGCTTGGTCAGCATCCCACACAAACGAATGCTCCACATGCGGGTTTCACATGCCACCAACTCCACATTCACAGGCAACTTCAGCGCCACAGCCGTTTTCAGATAGCCCTCAAAGCAAAGGCTCTAGACGCAAATATTGGTGTGAGGAGCTAATTCAATCAAGGAAACACTGCATGTTGGTGAAGGGCATATTGAAGAAGGATCAGCCGAGTGGTTCTTGTGGGAGAACAACTCCATTTGGCTCACTAACTTCACACACCATCAGGCTTCCAAGCAGCTCTCAAGGAAACTCAGTTTTCACACTCTATGCTTAGTGCCCTTTGTATGGCTAGGACTGAAATGAACCTGGTAGAGCATCCCACACAAACGAATGCTCCACATGCGGGTTTCACATGCCACCAACTCCACATTCACAGGCAACTTCAGCGCCACAGCCGTTTCAGATAGCCCTCAATGCAAAGGCTCTAGACGCAAATATTGGTGTGAGAGCTAATTCAATCAAGAAAACACTGCATGTTGGTGAAGGGCATATTGAAGAAGGATCAGCCGAGTGGTTCTTGTGGGAGAACAACTCCATTTGGCTCACTAACTTCACACACCATCAGGCTTCCAAGCAGCTCTCAAGGAAACTCAGTTTTCACACTCTATGCTTAGTGCCCTTTGTATGGCTAGGACTGAAATGAACCTGGTAGAGCATCCCACACAAGCGAATGCTCCACATGCGGGTTTCACATGCCACCAACTCCACATTCACAGGCAACTTCAGCGCCACAGCCGTTTCAGATAGCCCTCAATGCAAAGGCTCTAGACGCAAATATTGGTTGTGAGAGCTAATTCAATCAAGGAAACACTGCATGTTGGTGAAGGGCATATTGAAGAAGGATCAGCCGAGTGGTTCTTGTGGGAGAACAACTCCATTTGGCTCACTAACTTCACACACCATCAGGCTTCCAAGCAGCTCTCAAGGAAACTCAGTTTTCACACTCTATGCTTAGTGCCCTTTGTAGTGGCTAGGACTGAAATGAACCTGGTAGAGCATCGCACACAAACGAATGCTCCACATGCGGGTTTCACATGCCACCAACTCCACATTCACAGGCAACTTCAGCGCCACAGCCGTTTTCAGATAGCCCTCAAAGCAAAGGCTCTAGACGCAAATATTGGTGTGAGAGCTAATTCAATCAAGGAACACTGCATGTTGGTGAAGGGCATAGTGAAGAAGGATCAGCCGAGTGGTTCTTGTGGGAGAACAACTCCATTTGGCTCACTAACTTCACACACCATCAGGCTTCCAAGCAGCTCTCAAGGAAACTCAGTTTTCACACTCTATGCTTAGTGCCCTTTGTATGGCTAGGACTGAAATGACCTGGTAGAGCATCCCACACAAACGAATGCTCCACATGCGGGTTTCACATGCCACCAATTCCACATTCACAGGCAACTTCAGCGCCACAGCCGTTTTCAGATAGCCCTCAAAGCAAAGGCTCTAGACGCAAATATTGGTGTGAGAGCTAATTCAATCAAGGAAACACTGCATGTTGGTGAAGGGCATATTGAAGAAGGATCAGCCGAGTGGTTCTTGTGGGAGAACAACTCCATTTGGGCTCACTAACTTCACACACCATCAGGCTTCCAAGCAGCTCTCAAGGAAACTCAGTTTTCACACTCTATGCTTAGTGCCCTTTGAGTGCATTATCTAGGAATGAACCTGGTAGAGCATCCCACACAAACGAATGCTCCACATGCGGGTTTCACATGCCACCAACTCCACATTCACAGGCAACTTCAGCGCCACAGCCGTTTCAGATAGCCCTCAATGCAAAGGCTCTAGACGCAAATATTGGTGTGAGAGCTAATTCAATCAAGGAAACACTGCATGTTGGTGAAGGGCATATTGAAGAAGGATCAGTCGAGTGGTTCTTGTGGGAGAACAACTCCATTTGGCTCACTAACTTCACACACCATCAGGCTTCCAAGCAGCTCTCAAGGAAACTCAGTTTTTCACACTCTATGCTTAGTGCCCTTTGTATGGCTAGGACTGAAATGAAGCTTGGTCAGCATCCCACACAAACGAATGCTCCACATGCGGGTTTCACATGCCACCAACTCCACATTCACAGGCAACTTCAGCGCCACAGCCGTTTTTCAGATAGCCCTCAAAGCAAAGGCTCTAGACGCAAATATTGGTGTGAGAGCTAATTCAATCAAGGTAACACTGCATGTTGGTGAAGGGCATATTGAAGAAGGATCAGCCGAGTGGTTCTTGTGGGAGAACAACTCCATTTGGCTCACTAACTTCACACACCATCAGGCTTCCAAGCAGCTCTCAAGGAAACTCAGTTTTCACACTCTATGCTAGTGCCCTTTGAGTGCATTATCTAGGAATGAACCTGGTAGAGCATCCCACACAAACGAATGCTCCACATGCGGGTTTCACATGCCACCAACTCCACATTCACAGGCAACTTCAGCGCCACAGCCGTTTTCAGATAGCCCTCAATGCAAAGGCTCTAGACGCAAATATTGGTGTGAGAGCTAATTCAATCAAGGAAGCACTGCATGTTGGTGAAGGGCATATTGAAGAAGGATCAGCCGAGTGTTTCTTGTGGGAGAACAACTCCATTTGGCTCACTAACTTCACACACCATCAGGCTTCCAAGCAGCTCTCAAGGAAACTCAGTTTTCACACTCTATGCTTAGTGCCCTTTGTGTGCCTAGGACTGAAAGGAAGCTTGGTCAGCATCCCACACAAACGAATTGCTCCACATGCGGGTTTCACATGCCACCAACTCCACATTCACAGGCAACTTCAGCGCCACAGCCGTTTTCAGATAGCCCTCAATGCAAAGGCTCTAGACGCAAATATTGGTGTGAGAGCTAATTCAATCAAGGAAACACTGCATGTTGGTGAAGGGCATATTGAAGAAGGATCAGCCGAGTGGTTCTTGTGGGAGAACAACTCCATTGGCTCACTAACTTCACACACCATCAGCTTCCAAGCAGCTCTCAAGGAAACTCAGTTTTCACACTCTATGCTTAGTGCCCTTTGAGTGCATTATCTAGGAATGAACCTGGTAGAGCATCCCACACAAACGAATGCTCCACATGCGGGTTTCACATGCCACCAACTCCACATTCACAGGCAACTTCAGCGCCACAGCCGTTTTCAGATAGCCCTCAATGCAAAGGCTCTAGACGCAAATATTGGTGTGAGAGCTAATTCAATCAAGGAAACACTGCATGTTGGTGAAGGGCATATTGAAGAAGGATCAGCCGAGTGGTTCTTGTGGGAGAAACAACTCCATTTGGCTCACTAACTTCACACACCATCAGCTTCCAAGCAGCTCTCAAGGAAACTCAGTTTTCACACTCTATGCTTAGTGCCCTTTGTATGGCTAGGACTGAATGAACCTGGTAGAGCATCCCACACAAACGAATGCTCCACATGCGGGTTTCACATGCCACCAACTCCACATTCACAGGCAACTTCAGCGCCACAGCCGTTTTCAGATAGCCCCTCAAGGCAAAGGCTTCTAGACGCAAATATTGGTGTGAGAGCTAATTCAATCAAGGGAAACACTGCATGTTGGTGAAGGGCATATTGAAGAAGGATCAGCCGAGTGGTTCTTGTGGGAGAACAACTCCATTTGGCTCACTAACTTCACACACCATCAGGCTTCCAAGCAGCTCTCAAGGAAACTCAGTTTTCACACTCTATGCTTAGTGCCCTTTGAGTGCATTATATAGGAATGAACCTGGTAGAGCATCCCACACAAACGAATGCTCCACATGCGGGTTTCACATGCCACCAACTCCACATTCACAGGCAACTTCAGCGCCACAGCCGTTTTCAGATAGCCCTCAATGCAAAGGCTCTAGACGCAAATATTGGTGTGATAGCTAATTCAATCAAGGAAACACTGCATGTTGGTGAAGGGCATATTGAAGAAGGATCAGCCGAGTGGTTCTTCTGGGAGAACAACTCCATTTGGCTCACTAACTTCACACACCATCAGGCTTCCAAGCAGCTCTCAAGGAAACTCAGTTTTCACACTCTATGCTTAGTGCCCTTTGTGTGCCTAGGACTGAAATAAAGCTTGGTCAGCATCCCACACAAACGAATGCTCCACATGCGGGTTTCACATGCCACCAACTCCACATTCACAGGCAACATCAGCGCCACAGCCGTTTTCAGATAGCCCTCAATGCAAAGGCTCTAGACGCAAATATTGGTGTGAGAGCTAATTCAATCAAGGAAACACTGCATGTTGGTGAAGGGCATATTGAAGAAGGATCAGCCGAGTGGTTCTTGTGGGAGAACAACTCCATTTGGCTCACTAACTTCACACACCATCAGGCTTCCAAGCAGCTCTCAAGGAAACTCAGTTTTCACACTCTATGCTTAGTGCCCTTTGAGTGCATTATCTAGGAATGAACCTGGTAGAGCATCCCACACAAACGAATGCTCCACATGCGGGTTTCACATGCCACCAACTCCACATTCACAGGCAACTTCAGCGCCACAGCCGTTTTCAGATAGCCCTCAATGCAAAGGCTCTAGACGCAAATATTGGTGTGAGAGCTAATTCAATCAAGGAAACACTGCATGTTGGTGAAGGGCATATTGAAGAAGGATCAGCCGAGTGGTTCTTGTGGGAGAACAACTCCATTTGGCTCACTAACTTCACACACCATCAGGCTTCCAAGCAGCTCTCAAGGAAACTCAGTTTTCACACTCTATGCTTAGTGCCCTTTGTATGGCTAGGACTGAAATGAACCTGGTAGAGCATCCCACACAAACGAATGCTCCACATGCGGGTTTCACATGCCACCAACTCCACATTCACAGGCAACTTCAGCGCCACAGCCGTTTACAGATAGCCCTCAAGGCAAAGGCTCTAGACGCAAATATTGGTGTGAGAGCTAATTCAATCAAGGAAACACTGCATGTTGGTGAAGGGCATATTGAAGAAGGATCAGCCGAGTGGTTCTTGTGGGAGAACAACTCCATTTGGCTCACTAACTTCACACACCATCAGGCTTCCAAGCAGCTCTCAAGGAAACTCAGTTTTCACACTCTATGCTTAGTGCCCTTTGTATGGCTAGGACTGAAATGAAGCTTGGTCAGCATCCCACACAAACGAATGCTCCACATGCGGGTTTCACATGCCACCAACTCCACATTCACAGGCAACTTCAGCGCCACAGCCGTTTTCAGATAGCCCTCAAAGCAAAGGCTCTAGACGCAAATATTGGTGTGAGAGCTAATTCAATCAAGGAAACACTGCATGTTGGTGAAGGGCATATTGAAGAAGGATCAGCCGAGTGGTTCTTGTGGGAGAACAACTCCATTTGGCTCACTAACTTCACACACCATCAGGCTTCCAAGCAGCTCTCAAGGAAACTCAGTTTTCACACTCTATGCTTAGTGCCCTTTGAGTGCATTATCTAGGAATGAACCTGGTAGAGCATCCCACACAAACGAATGCTCCACATGCGGGTTTCACATGCCACCAACTCCACATTCACAGGCAACTTCAGCGCCACAGCCGTTTTCAGATAGCCCTCAATGCAAAGGCTCTAGACGCAAATATTGGTGTGAGAGCTAATTCAATCAAGGAAACACTGCATGTTGGTGAAGGGCATATTGAAGAAGGATCAGCCGAGTGGTTCTTGTGGGAGAACAACTCCATTTGGCTCACTAACTTCACACACCATCAGGCTTCCAAGCAGCTCTCAAGGAAACTCAGTTTTCACACTCTATGCTTAGTGCCCTTTGTATGGCTAGGACTGAAATGAACCTGGTAGAGCATCCCACACAAACGAATGCTCCACATGCGGGTTTCACATGCCACCAACTCCACATTCACAGGCAACTTCAGCGCCACAGCCGTTTTCAGATAGCCCTCAAGGCAAAGGCTCTAGACGCAAATATTGGTGTGAGAGCTAATTCAATCAAGGAAACACTGCATGTTGGTGAAGGGCATATTGAAGAAGGATCAGCCGAGTGGTTCTTGTGGGAGAACAACTCCATTTGGCTCACTAACTTCACACACCATCAGGCTTCCAAGCAGCTCTCAAGGAAACTCAGTTTTCACACTCTATGCTTAGTGCCCTTTGAGTGCATTATATAGGAATGAACCTGGTAGAGCATCCCACACAAACGAATGCTCCACATGCGGGTTTCACATGCCACCAACTCCACATTCACAGGCAACTTCAGCGCCACAGCCGTTTTCAGATAGCCCTCAATGCAAAGGCTCTAGACGCAAATATTGGTGTGAGAGCTAATTCAATCAAGGAAACACTGCATGTTGGTGAAGGGCATATTGAAGAAGGATCAGCCGAGTGGTTCTTCTGGGAGAACAACTCCATTTGGCTCACTAACTTCACACACCATCAGGCTTCCAAGCAGCTCTCAAGGAAACTCAGTTTTCACACTCTATGCTTAGTGCCCTTTGTGTGCCTAGGACTGAAATAAAGCTTGGTCAGCATCCCACACAAACGAATGCTCCACATGCGGGTTTCACATGCCACCAACTCCACATTCACAGGCAACATCAGCGCCACAGCCGTTTTCAGATAGCCCTCAATGCAAAGGCTCTAGACGCAAATATTGGTGTGAGAGCTAATTCAATCAAGGAAACACTGCATGTTGGTGAAGGGCATATTGAAGAAGGATCAGCCGAGTGGTTCTTGTGGGAGAACAACTCCATTTGGCTCACTAACTTCACACACCATCAGGCTTCCAAGCAGCTCTCAAGGAAACTCAGTTTTCACACTCTATGCTTAGTGCCCTTTGAGTGCATTATCTAGGAATGAACCTGGTAGAGCATCCCACACAAACGAATGCTCCACATGCGGGTTTCACATGCCACCAACTCCACATTCACAGGCAACTTCAGCGCCACAGCCGTTTTCAGATAGCCCTCAATGCAAAGGCTCTAGACGCAAATATTGGTGTGAGAGCTAATTCAATCAAGGAAACACTGCATGTTGGTGAAGGGCATATTGAAGAAGGATCAGCCGAGTGGTTCTTGTGGGAGAACAACTCCATTTGGCTCACTAACTTCACACACCATCAGGCTTCCAAGCAGCTCTCAAGGAAACTCAGTTTTCACACTCTATGCTTAGTGCCCTTTGTATGGCTAGGACTGAAATGAACCTGGTAGAGCATCCCACACAAACGAATGCTCCACATGCGGGTTTCACATGCCACCAACTCCACATTCACAGGCAACTTCAGCGCCACAGCCGTTTACAGATAGCCCTCAAGGCAAAGGCTCTAGACGCAAATATTGGTGTGAGAGCTAATTCAATCAAGGAAACACTGCATGTTGGTGAAGGGCATATTGAAGAAGGATCAGCCGAGTGGTTCTTGTGGGAGAACAACTCCATTTGGCTCACTAACTTCACACACCATCAGGCTTCCAAGCAGCTCTCAAGGAAACTCAGTTTTCACACTCTATGCTTAGTGCCCTTTGTATGGCTAGGACTGAAATGAAGCTTGGTCAGCATCCCACACAAACGAATGCTCCACATGCGGGTTTCACATGCCACCAACTCCACATTCACAGGCAACTTCAGCGCCACAGCCGTTTTCAGATAGCCCTCAATGCAAAGGATCGAGACGCAAATATTGGTGTGAGAGCTAATTCAATCAAGGAAACACTGCATGTTGGTGAAGGGCATATTGAAGAAGGATCAGCCGAGTGGTTCTTCTGGGAGAACAACTCCATTTGGCTCACTAACTTCACACACCATCAGGCTTCCAAGCAGCTCTCAAGGAAACTCAGTTTTCACACTCTATGCTTAGTGCCCTTTGTGTGCCTAGGACTGAAATAAAGCTTGGTCAGCATCCCACACAAACGAATGCTCCACATGCGGGTTTCACATGCCACCAACTCCACATTCACAGGCAACATCAGCGCCACAGCCGTTTTCAGATAGCCCTCAATGCAAAGGCTCTAGACGCAAATATTGGTGTGAGAGCTAATTCAATCAAGGAAACACTGCATGTTGGTGAAGGGCATATTGAAGAAGGATCAGCCGAGTGGTTCTTGTGGGAGAACAACTCCATTTGGCTCACTAACTTCACACACCATCAGGCTTCCAAGCAGCTCTCAAGGAAACTCAGTTTTCACACTCTATGCTTAGTGCCCTTTGAGTGCATTATCTAGGAATGAACCTGGTAGAGCATCCCACACAAACGAATGCTCCACATGCGGGTTTCACATGCCACCAACTCCACATTCACAGGCAACTTCAGCGCCACAGCCGTTTTCAGATAGCCCTCAATGCAAAGGCTCTAGACGCAAATATTGGTGTGAGAGCTAATTCAATCAAGGAAACACTGCATGTTGGTGAAGGGCATATTGAAGAAGGATCAGCCGAGTGGTTCTTGTGGGAGAACAACTCCATTTGGCTCACTAACTTCACACACCATCAGGCTTCCAAGCAGCTCTCAAGGAAACTCAGTTTTCACACTCTATGCTTAGTGCCCTTTGTATGGCTAGGACTGAAATGAACCTGGTAGAGCATCCCACACAAACGAATGCTCCACATGCGGGTTTCACATGCCACCAACTCCACATTCACAGGCAACTTCAGCGCCACAGCCGTTTACAGATAGCCCTCAAGGCAAAGGCTCTAGACGCAAATATTGGTGTGAGAGCTAATTCAATCAAGGAAACACTGCATGTTGGTGAAGGGCATATTGAAGAAGGATCAGCCGAGTGGTTCTTGTGGGAGAACAACTCCATTTGGCTCACTAACTTCACACACCATCAGGCTTCCAAGCAGCTCTCAAGGAAACTCAGTTTTCACACTCTATGCTTAGTGCCCTTTGTATGGCTAGGACTGAAATGAAGCTTGGTCAGCATCCCACACAAACGAATGCTCCACATGCGGGTTTCACATGCCACCAACTCCACATTCACAGGCAACTTCAGCGCCACAGCCGTTTTCAGATAGCCCTCAAAGCAAAGGCTCTAGACGCAAATATTGGTGTGAGAGCTAATTCAATCAAGGAAACACTGCATGTTGGTGAAGGGCATATTGAAGAAGGATCAGCCGAGTGGTTCTTGTGGGAGAACAACTCCATTTGGCTCACTAACTTCACACACCATCAGGCTTCCAAGCAGCTCTCAAGGAAACTCAGTTTTCACACTCTATGCTTAGTGCCCTTTGAGTGCATTATCTAGGAATGAACCTGGTAGAGCATCCCACACAAACGAATGCTCCACATGCGGGTTTCACATGCCACCAACTCCACATTCACTGGCAACTTCAGCGCCACAGCCGTTTTCAGATAGCCCTCAATGCAAAGGCTCTAGACGCAAATATTGGTGTGAGAGCTAATTCAATCAAGGAAACACTGCATGTTGGTGAAGGGCATATTGAAGAAGGATCAGCCGAGTGGTTCTTGTGGGAGAACAACTCCATTTGGCTCACTAACTTCACACACCATCAGGCTTCCAAGCAGCTCTCAAGGAAACTCAGTTTTCACACTCTATGCTTAGTGCCCTTTGTATGGCTAGGACTGAAATGAACCTGGTAGAGCATCCCACACAAACGAATGCTCCACATGCGGGTTTCACATGCCACCAACTCCACATTCACAGGCAACTTCAGCGCCACAGCCGTTTTCAGATAGCCCTCAAGGCAAAGGCTCTAGACGCAAATATTGGTGTGAGAGCTAATTCAATCAAGGAAACACTGCATGTTGGTGAAGGGCATATTGAAGAAGGATCAGCCGAGTGGTTCTTGTGGGAGAACAACTCCATTTGGCTCACTAACTTCACACACCATCAGGCTTCCAAGCAGCTCTCAAGGAAACTCAGTTTTCACACTCTATGCTTAGTGCCCTTTGTGTGCCTAGGACTGAAATGAAGCTTGGTCAGCATCCCACACAAACGAATGCTCCACATGCGGGTTTCACATGCCACCAACTCCACATTCACAGGCAACTTCAGCGCCACAGCCGTTTTCAGATAGCCCTCAAAGCAAAGGCTCTAGACGCAAATATTGGTGTGAGAGCTAATTCAATCAAGGAAACACTGCATGTTGGTGAAGGGCATATTGAAGAAGGATCAGCCGAGTGGTTCTTGTGGGAGAACAACTCCATTTGGCTCACTAACTTCACACACCATCAGGCTTCCAAGCAGCTCTCAAGGAAACTCAGTTTTCACACTCTATGTTTAGTGCACTTTGAGTACATTATCTAGGAATGAACCTGGTAGAGCATCCCACACAAACGAATGCTCCACATGCGGGTTTCACATGCCACCAACTCCACATTCACAGGCAACTTCAGCGCCACAGCCGTTTTCAGATAGCCCTCAATGCAAAGGCTCTAGACGCAAATATTGGTGTGAGAGCTAATTCAATCAAGGAAACACTGCATGTTGGTGAAGGGCATAGTGAAGAAGGATCAGCCGAGTGGTTCTTGTGGGAGAACAACTCCATTTGGCTCACTAACTTCACACACCATCAGGCTTCCAAGCAGCTCTCAAGGAAACTCAGTTTTCACACTCTATGCTTAGTGCCCTTTGTATGGCTAGGACTGAAATGAACCTGGTAGAGCATCCCACACAAACGAATGCTCCACATGCGGGTTTCACATGCCACCAACTCCACATTCACAGGCAACTTCAGCGCCACAGCCGTTTTCAGATAGCCCTCAAAGCAAAGGCTCTAGACGCAAATATTGGTGTGAGAGCTAATTCAATCAAGGAAACACTGCATGTTGGTGAAGGGCATAGTGAAGAAGGATCAGCCGAGTGGTTCTTGTGGGAGAACAACTCCATTTGGCTCACTAACTTCACACACCATCAGGCTTCCAAGCAGCTCTCAAGGAAACTCAGTTTTCACACTCTATGCTTAGTGCCCTTTGTATGGCTAGGACTGAAATGAACCTGGTAGAGCATCCCACACAAACGAATGCTCCACATGCGGGTTTCACATGCCACCAACTCCACATTCACAGGCAACTTCAGCGCCACAGCCGTTTTCAGATAGCCCTCAAAGCAAAGGCTCTAGACGCAAATATTGGTGTGAGAGCTAATTCAATCAAGGAAACACTGCATGTTGGTGAAGGGCATATTGAAGAAGGATCAGCCGAGTGGTTCTTGTGGGAGAACAACTCCATTTGGCTCACTAACTTCACACACCATCAGGCTTCCAAGCAGCTCTCAAGGAAACTCAGTTTTCACACTCTATGCTTAGTGCCCTTTGAGTGCATTATCTAGGAATGAACCTGGTAGAGCATCCCACACAAACGAATGCTCCACATGCGGGTTTCACATGCCACCAACTCCACATTCACAGGCAACTTCAGCGCCACAGCCGTTTTCAGATAGCCCTCAATGCAAAGGCTCTAGATGCAAATATTGGTGTGAGAGCTAATTCAATCAAGGAAACACTGCATGTTGGTGAAGGGCATATTGAAGAAGGATCAGTCGAGTGGTTCTTGTGGGAGAACAACTCCATTTGGCTCACTAACTTCACACACCATCAGGCTTCCAAGCAGCTCTCAAGGAAACTCAGTTTTCACACTCTATGCTTAGTGCCCTTTGTATGGCTAGGACTGAAATGAAGCTTGGTCAGCATCCCACACAAACGAATGCTCCACATGCGGGTTTCACATGCCACCAACTCCACATTCACAGGCAACTTCAGCGCCACAGCCGTTTTCAGATAGCCCTCAAAGCAAAGGCTCTAGACGCAAATATTGGTGTGAGAGCTAATTCAATCAAGGTAACACTGCATGTTGGTGAAGGGCATATTGAAGAAGGATCAGCCGAGTGGTTCTTGTGGGAGAACAACTCCATTTGGCTCACTAACTTCACACACCATCAGGCTTCCAAGCAGCTCTCAAGGAAACTCAGTTTTCACACTCTATGCTTAGTGCCCTTTGAGTGCATTATCTAGGAATGAACCTGGTAGAGCATCCCACACAAACGAATGCTCCACATGCGGGTTTCACATGCCACCAACTCCACATTCACAGGCAACTTCAGCGCCACAGCCGTTTTCAGATAGCCCTCAATGCAAAGGCTCTAGACGCAAATATTGGTGTGAGAGCTAATTCAATCAAGGAAACACTGCATGTTGGTGAAGGGCATATTGAAGAAGGATCAGCCGAGTGGTTCTTGTGGGAGAACAACTCCATTTGGCTCACTAACTTCACACACCATCAGGCTTCCAAGCAGCTCTCAAGGAAACTCAGTTTTCACACTCTATGCTTAGTGCCCTTTGTATGGCTAGGACTGAAATGAACCTGGTAGAGCATCCCACACAAACAAATGCTCCACATGCGGGTTTCACATGCCACCAACTCCACATTCACAGGCAACTTCAGCGCCACAGCCGTTTTCAGATAGCCCTCAAGGCAAAGGCTCTAGACGCAAATATTGGTGTGAGAGCTAATTCAATCAAGGAAACACTGCATGTTGGTGAAGGGCATATTGAAGAAGGATCAGCCGAGTGGTTCTTGTGGGAGAACAACTCCATTTGGCTCACTAACTTCACACACCATCAGGCTTCCAAGCAGCTCTCAAGGAAACTCAGTTTTCACACTCTATGCTTAGTGCCCTTTGAGTGCATTATATAGGAATGAACCTGGTAGAGCATCCCACACAAACGAATGCTCCACATGCGGGTTTCACATGCCACCAACTCCACATTCACAGGCAACTTCAGCGCCACAGCCGTTTTCAGATAGCCCTCAATGCAAAGGCTCTAGACGCAAATATTGGTGTGAGAGCTAATTCAATCAAGGAAACACTGCATGTTGGTGAAGGGCATATTGAAGAAGGATCAGCCGAGTGGTTCTTGTGGGAGAACAACTCCATTTGGCTCACTAACTTCACACACCATCAGGCTTCCAAGCAGCTCTCAAGGAAACTCAGTTTTCACACTCTATGCTTAGTGCCCTTTGTGTGCCTAGGACTGAAATAAAGCTTGGTCAGCATCCCACACAAACGAATGCTCCACATGCGGGTTTCACATGCCACCAACTCCACATTCACAGGCAACATCAGCGCCACAGCCGTTTTCAGATAGCCCTCAATGCAAAGGCTCTAGATGCAAATATTGGTGTGAGAGCTAATTCAATCAAGGAAACACTGCATGTTGGTGAAGGGCATATTGAAGAAGGATCAGCCGAGTGGTTCTTGTGGGAGAACAACTCCATTTGGCTCACTAACTTCACACACCATCAGGCTTCCAAGCAGCTCTCAAGGAAACTCAGTTTTCACACTCTATGCTTAGTGCCCTTTGAGTGCATTATCTAGGAATGAACCTGGTAGAGCATCCCACACAAACGAATGCTCCACATGCGGGTTTCACATGCCACCAACTCCACATTCACAGGCAACTTCAGCGCCACAGCCGTTTTCAGATAGCCCTCAATGCAAAGGCTCTAGACGCAAATATTGGTGTGAGAGCTAATTCAATCAAGGAAACACTGCATGTTGGTGAAGGGCATATTGAAGAAGGATCAGCCGAGTGGTTCTTGTGGGAGAACAACTCCATTTGGCTCACTAACTTCACACACCATCAGGCTTCCAAGCAGCTCTCAAGGAAACTCAGTTTTCACACTCTATGCTTAGTGCCCTTTGTATGGCTAGGACTGAAATGAACCTGGTAGAGCATCCCACACAAACGAATGCTCCACATGCGGGTTTCACATGCCACCAACTCCACATTCACAGGCAACTTCAGCGCCACAGCCGTTTACAGATAGCCCTCAATGCAAAGGCTCTAGACGCAAATATTGGTGTGAGAGCTAATTCAATCAAGGAAACACTGCATGTTGGTGAAGGGCATATTGAAGAAGGATCAGCCGAGTGGTTCTTGTGGGAGAACAACTCCATTTGGCTCACTAACTTCACACACCATCAGGCTTCCAAGCAGCTCTCAAGGAAACTCAGTTTTCACACTCTATGCTTAGTGCCCTTTGTATGGCTAGGACTGAAATGAACCTGGTAGAGCATCCCACACAAACGAATGCTCCACATGCGGGTTTCACATGCCACCAACTCCACATTCACAGGCAACTTCAGCGCCACAGCCGTTTTCAGATAGCCCTCAATGCAAAGGCTCTAGACGCAAATATTGGTGTGAGAGCTAATTCAATCAAGGAAACACTGCATGTTGGTGAAGGGCATATTGAAGAAGGATCAGCCGAGTGGTTCTTGTGGGAGAACAACTCCATTTGGCTCACTAACTTCACACACCATCAGGCTTCCAAGCAGCTCTCAAGGAAACTCAGTTTTCACACTCTATGCTTAGTGCCCTTTGTGTGCCTAGGACTGAAATAAAGCTTGGTCAGCATCCCACACAAACGAATGCTCCACATGCGGGTTTCACATGCCACCAACTCCACATTCACAGGCAACATCAGCGCCACAGCCGTTTTCAGATAGCCCTCAATGCAAAGGCTCTAGACGCAAATATTGGTGTGAGAGCTAATTCAATCAAGGAAACACTGCATGTTGGTGAAGGGCATATTGAAGAAGGATCAGCCGAGTGGTTCTTGTGGGAGAACAACTCCATTTGGCTCACTAACTTCACACACCATCAGGCTTCCAAGCAGCTCTCAAGGAAACTCAGTTTTCACACTCTATGCTTAGTGCCCTTTGAGTGCATTATCTAGGAATGAACCTGGTAGAGCATCCCACACAAACGAATGCTCCACATGCGGGTTTCACATGCCACCAACTCCACATTCACAGGCAACTTCAGCGCCACAGCCGTTTTCAGGTAGCCCTCAATGCAAAGGCTCTAGACGCAAATATTGGTGTGAGAGCTAATTCAATCAAGGAAACACTGCATGTTGGTGAAGGGCATATTGAAGAAGGATCAGCCGAGTGGTTCTTGTGGGAGAACAACTCCATTTGGCTCACTAACTTCACACACCATCAGGCTTCCAAGCAGCTCTCAAGGAAACTCAGTTTTCACACTCTATGCTTAGTGCCCTTTGTATGGCTAGGACTGAAATGAACCTGGTAGAGCATCCCACACAAACGAATGCTCCACATGCGGGTTTCACATGCCACCAACTCCACATTCACAGGCAACTTCAGCGCCACAGCCGTTTACAGATAGCCCTCAAGGCAAAGGCTCTAGACGCAAATATTGGTGTGAGAGCTAATTCAATCAAGGAAACACTGCATGTTGGTGAAGGGCATATTGAAGAAGGATCAGCCGAGTGGTTCTTGTGGGAGAACAACTCCATTTGGCTCACTAACTTCACACACCATCAGGCTTCCAAGCAGCTCTCAAGGAAACTCAGTTTTCACACTCTATGCTTAGTGCCCTTTGTATGGCTAGGACTGAAATGAACCTGGTAGAGCATCCCACACAAACGAATGCTCCACATGCGGGTTTCACATGCCACCAACTCCACATTCACAGGCAACTTCAGCGCCACAGCCGTTTTCAGATAGCCCTCAAGGCAAAGGCTCTAGACGCAAATATTGGTGTGAGAGCTAATTCAATCAAGGAAACACTGCATGTTGGTGAAGGGCATATTGAAGAAGGATCAGCCGAGTGGTTCTTGTGGGAGAACAACTCCATTTGGCTCACTAACTTCACACACCATCAGGCTTCCAAGCAGCTCTCAAGGAAACTCAGTTTTCACACTCTATGCTTAGTGCCCTTTGAGTGCATTATCTAGGAATGAACCTGGTAGAGCATCCCACACAAACGAATGCTCCACATGCGGGTTTCACATGCCACCAACTCCACATTCACAGGCAACTTCAGCGCCACAGCCGTTTTCAGATAGCCCTCAATGCAAAGGCTCTAGACGCAAATATTGGTGTGAGAGCTAATTCAATCAAGGAAACACTGCATGTTGGTGAAGGGCATATTGAAGAAGGATCAGCCGAGTGGTTCTTGTGGGAGAACAACTCCATTTGGCTCACTAACTTCACACACCATCAGGCTTCCAAGCAGCTCTCAAGGAAACTCAGTTTTCACACTCTATGCTTAGTGCCCTTTGTATGGCTAGGACTGAAATGAACCTGGTAGAGCATCCCACACAAACGAATGCTCCACATGCGGGTTTCACATGCCACCAACTCCACATTCACAGGCAACTTCAGCGCCACAGCCGTTTTCAGATAGCCCTCAAGGCAAAGGCTCTAGACGCAAATATTGGTGTGAGAGCTAATTCAATCAAGGAAACACTGCATGTTGGTGAAGGGCATATTGAAGAAGGATCAGCCGAGTGGTTCTTGTGGGAGAACAACTCCATTTGGCTCACTAACTTCACACACCATCAGGCTTCCAAGCAGCTCTCAAGGAAACTCAGTTTTCACACTCTATGCTTAGTGCCCTTTGTGTGCCTAGGACTGAAATGAAGCTTGGTCAGCATCCCACACAAACGAATGCTCCACATGCGGGTTTCACATGCCACCAACTCCACATTCACAGGCAACTTCAGCGCCACAGCCGTTTTCAGATAGCCCTCAAAGCAAAGGCTCTAGACGCAAATATTGGTGTGAGAGCTAATTCAATCAAGGAAACACTGCATGTTGGTGAAGGGCATATTGAAGAAAGATCAGCCGAGTGGTTCTTGTGGGAGAACAACTCCATTTGGCTCACTAACTTCACACACCATCAGGCTTCCAAGCAGCTCTCAAGGAAACTCAGTTTTCACACTCTATGCTTAGTGCCCTTTGTATGGCTAGGACTGAAATGAACCTGGTAGAGCATCCCACACAAACGAATGCTTCACATGCGGGTTTCACATGCCACCAACTCCACGTTCACAGGCAACTTCAGCGCCACAGCCGTTTTCAGATAGCCCTCAATGCAAAGGCTCTAGACGCAAATATTGGTGTGAGAGCTAATTCAATCAAGGAAACACTGCATGTTGGTGAAGGGCATATTGAAGAAGGATCAGCCGAGTGGTTCTTGTGGGAGAACAACTCCATTTGGCTCACTAACTTCACACACCATCAGGCTTCCAAGCAGCTCTCAAGGAAACTCAGTTTTCACACTCTATGCTTAGTGCCCTTTGTATGGCTAGGACTGAAATGAACCTGGTAGAGCATCCCACACAAACGAATGCTCCACATGCGGGTTTCACATGCCACCAACTCCACATTCACAGGCAACTTCAGCGCCACAGCCGTTTTCAGATAGCCCTCAATGCAAAGGCTCTAGACGCAAATATTGGTGTGAGAGCTAATTCAATCAAGGAAACACTGCATGTTGGTGAAGGGCATATTGAAGAAGGATCAGCCGAGTGGTTCTTGTGGGAGAACAACTCCATTTGGCTCACTAACTTCACACACCATCAGGCTTCCAAGCAGCTCTCAAGGAAACTCAGTTTTCACACTCTATGCTTAGTGCCCTTTGTATGGCTAGGACTGAAATGAACCTGGTAGAGCATCCCACACAAACGAATGCTCCACATGCGGGTTTCACATGCCACCAACTCCACATTCACAGGCAACTTCAGCGCCACAGCCGTTTTCAGATAGCCCTCAATGCAAAGGCTCTAGACGCAAATATTGGTGTGAGAGCTAATTCAATCAAGGAAACACTGCATGTTGGTGAAGGGTATATTGAAGAAGGATCAGCCGAGTGGTTCTTGTGGGAGAACAACTCCATTTGGCTCACTAACTTCACACACCATCAGGCTTCCAAGCAGCTCTCAAGGAAACTCAGTTTTCACACTCTATGCTTAGTGCCCTTTGTATGGCTAGGACTGAAATGAACCTGGTAGAGCATCCCACACAAACGAATGCTCCACATGCGGGTTTCACATGCCACCAACTCCACATTCACAGGCAACTTCAGCGCCACAGCCGTTTTCAGATAGCCCTCAATGCAAAGGCTCTAGACGCAAATATTGGTGTGAGAGCTAATTCAATCAAGGAAACACTGCATATTGGTGAAGGGTATATTGAAGAAGGATCAGCCGAGTGGTTCTTCTGGGAGAACAACTCCATTTGGCTCACTAACTTCACACACCATCAGGCTTCCAAGCAGCTCTCAAGGAAACTCAGTTTTCACACTCTATGCTTAGTGCCCTTTGTATGGCTAGGACTGAAATGAACCTGGTAGAGCATCCCACACAAACGAATGCTCCACATGCGGGTTTCACATGCCACCAACTCCACATTCACAGGCAACTTCAGCGCCACAGCCGTTTTCAGATAGCCCTCAAAGCAAAGGCTCTAGACGCAAATATTGGTGTGAGAGCTAATTCAATCAAGGAAACACTGCATGTTGGTGAAGGGCATATTGAAGAAGGATCAGCCGAGTGGTTCTTGTGGGAGAACAACTCCATTTGGCTCACTAACTTCACACACCATCAGGATTCCAAGCAGCTCTCAAGGAAACTCAGTTTTCACACTCTATGCTTAGTGCCCTTTGAGTGCATTATCTAGGAATGAACCTGGTAGAGCATCCCACACAAACGAATGCTCCACATGCGGGTTTCACATGCCACCAACTCCACATTCACAGGCAACTTCAGCGCCACAGCCGTTTTCAGATAGCCCTCAATGCAAAGGCTCTAGACGCAAATATTGGTGTGAGAGCTAATTCAATCAAGGAAACACTGCATGTTGGTGAAGGGCATATTGAAGAAGGATCAGTCGAGTGGTTCTTGTGGGAGAACAACTCCATTTGGCTCACTAACTTCACACACCATCAGGCTTCCAAGCAGCTCTCAAGGAAACTCAGTTTTCACACTCTATGCTTAGTGCCCTTTGTATGGCTAGGACTGAAATGAAGCTTGGTCAGCATCATACACAAACGAATGCTCCACATGCGGGTTTCACATGCCACCAACTCCACATTCACAGGCAACTTCAGCGCCACAGCCGTTTTCAGATAGCCCTCAAAGCAAAGGCTCTAGACGCAAATATTGGTGTGAGAGCTAATTCAATCAAGGAAACACTGCATGTTGGTGAAGGGCATATTGAAGAAGGATCAGCCGAGTGGTTCTTGTGGGAGAACAACTCCATTTGGCTCACTAACTTCACACACCATCAGGCTTCCAAGCAGCTCTCAAGGAAACTCAGTTTTCACACTCTATGCTTAGTGCCCTTTGAGTGCATTATCTAGGAATGAACCTGGTAGAGCATCCCACACAAACGAATGCTCCACATGCGGGTTTCACATGCCACCAACTCCACATTCACAGGCAACTTCAGCGCCACAGCCGTTTTCAGATAGCCCTCAATGCAAAGGCTCTAGACGCAAATATTGGTGTGAGAGCTAATTCAATCAAGGAAACACTGCATGTTGGTGAAGGGCATATTGAAGAAGGATCAGCCGAGTGGTTCTTGTGGGAGAACAACTCCATTTGGCTCACTAACTTCACACACCATCAGGCTTATAAGCAGCTCTCAAGGAAACTCAGTTTTCACACTCTATGCTTAGTGCCCTTTGTGTGCCTGGGACTGAAAGGAAGCTTGGTCAGCATCCCACACAAACGAATGCTCCACATGCGGGTTTCACATGCCACCAACTCCACATTCACAGGCAACTTCAGCGCCACAGCCGTTTTCAGATAGCCCTCAATGCAAAGGCTCTAGACGCAAATATTGGTGTGAGAGCTAATTCAATCAAGGAAACACTGCATGTTGGTGAAGGGCATATTGAAGAAGGATCAGCCGAGTGGTTCTTGTGGGAGAACAACTCCATTTGGCTCACTAACTTCACACACCATCAGGCTTCCAAGCAGCTCTCAAGGAAACTCAGTTTTCACACTCTATGCTTAGTGCCCTTTGTGTGCCTAGGATTGAAATGAAGCTTGGTCAGCATCCCACACAAACGAATGCTCCACATGCGGGTTTCACATGCCACCAACTCCACATTCACAGGCAACATCAGCGCCACAGCCGTTTTCAGATAGCCCTCAATGCAAAGGCTCTAGACGCAAATATTGGTGTGAGAGCTAATTCAATCAAGGAAACACTGCATGTTGGTGAAGGGCATATTGAAGAAGGATCAGCCGAGTGGTTCTTGTGGGAGAACAACTCCATTTGGCTCACTAACTTCACACACCATCAGGCTTCCAAGCAGCTCTCAAGGAAACACAGTTTTCACACTCTATGCTTAGTGCCCTTTGAGTGCATTATCTAGGAATGAACCTGGTAGAGCATCCCACACAAACGAATGCTCCACATGCGGGTTTCACATGCCACCAACTCCACATTCACAGGCAACTTCAGCGCCACAGCCGTTTTCAGATAGCCCTCAAAGCAAAGGCTCTAGACGCAAATATTGGTGTGAGAGCTAATTCAATCAAGGAAACACTGCATGTTGGTGAAGGGTATATTGAAGAAGGATCAGCCGAGTGGTTCTTGTGGGAGAACAACTCCATTTGGCTCACTAACTTCACACACCATCAGGCTTCCAAGCAGCTCTCAAGGAAACTCAGTTTTCACACTCTATGCTTAGTGCCCTTTGTATGGCTAGGACTGAAATGAACCTGGTAGAGCATCCCACACAAACGAATGCTCCACATGCGGGTTTCACATGCCACCAACTCCACATTCACAGGCAATTTCAGTGCCACAGCCATTTTCAGATAGCCCTCAATGCAAAGGCTCTAGACGCAAATATTGGTGTGAGAGCTAATTCAATCAAGGAAACACTGCATGTTGGTGAAGGGCATATTGAAGAAGGATCAGCCGAGTGGTTCTTGTGGGAGAACAACTCCATTTGGCTCACTAACTTCACACACCATCAGGCTTCCAAGCAGCTCTCAAGGAAACTCAGTTTTCACACTCTATGCTTAGTGCCCTTTGTATGGCTAGGACTGAAATGAACCTGGTAGAGCAACCCACAGAAACGAATTCTCCACATGCGGGTTTCACATGCCACCAACTCCACATTCACAGGCAACTTCAGCGCCACAGCCGTTTTCAGATAGCCCTCAATGCAAAGGCTCTAGACGCAAATATTGGTGTGAGAGCTAATTCAATCAAGGAAACACTGCATGTTGGTGAAGGGCATATTGAAGAAGGATCAGCCGAGTGGTTCTTGTGGGAGAACAACTCCATTTGGCTCACTAACTTCACACACCATCAGGCTTCCAAGCAGCTCTCAAGGAAACTCAGTTTTCACACTCTATGCTTAGTGCCCTTTGTGTGCCTAGGACTGAAATGAAGCTTGGTCAGCATCCCACACAAACGAATGCTCCACATGCGGGTTTCACATGCCACCAACTCCACATTCACAGGCAACATCAGCGCCACAGCCGTTTTCAGATAGCCCTCAATGCAAAGGCTCTAGACGCAAATATTGGTGTGAGAGCTAATTCAATCAAGGAAACACTGCATGTTGGTGAAGGGCATATTGAAGAAGGATCAGCCGAGTGGTTCTTGTGGGAGAACAACTCCATTTGGCTCACTAACTTCACACACCATCAGGCTTCCAAGCAGCTCTCAAGGAAACACAGTTTTCACACTCTATGCTTAGTGCCCTTTGAGTGCATGATCTAGGAATGAACCTGGTAGAGCATCCCACACAAACGAATGCTCCACATGCGGGTTTCACATGCCACCAACTCCACATTCACAGGCAACTTCAGCGCCACAGCCGTTTTCAGATAGCCCTCAATGCAAAGGCTCTAGACGCAAATATTGGTGTGAGAGCTAATTCAATCAAGGAAACACTGCATGTTGGTGAAGGGCATAGTGAAGAAGGATCAGCCGAGTGGTTCTTGTGGGAGAACAACTCCATTTGGCTCACTAACTTCACACACCATCAGGCTTCCAAGCAGCTCTCAAGGAAACTCAGTTTTCACACTCTATGCTTAGTGCCCTTTGTATGGCTAGGACTGAAATGAACCTGGTAGAGCATCCCACACAAACGAATGCTCCACATGCGGGTTTCACATGCCACCAACTCCACATTCACAGGCAACTTCAGCGCCACAGCCGTTTACAGATAGCCCTCAAGGCAAAGGCTCTAGACGCAAATATTGGTGTGAGAGCTAATTCAATCAAGGAAACACTGCATGTTGGTGAAGGGCATATTGAAGAAGGATCAGCCGAGTGGTTCTTGTGGGAGAACAACTCCATTTGGCTCACTAACTTCACACACCATCAGGCTTCCAAGCAGCTCTCAAGGAAACTCAGTTTTCACACTCTATGCTTAGTGCCCTTTGAGTGCATTATCTAGGAATGAACCTGGTAGAGCATCCCACACAAACGAATGCTCCACATGCGGGTTTCACATGCCACCAACTCCACATTCACAGGCAACTTCAGCGCCACAGCCGTTTTCAGATAGCCCTCAATGCAAAGGCTCTAGACGCAAATATTGGTGTGAGAGCTAATTCAATCAAGGAAACACTGCATGTTGGTGAAGGGCATATTGAAGAAGGATCAGCCGAGTGGTTCTTGTGGGAGAACAACTCCATTTGGCTCACTAACTTCACACACCATCAGGCTTCCAAGCAGCTCTCAAGGAAACTCAGTTTTCACACTCTATGCTTAGTGCCCTTTGTGTGCCTAGGACTGAAATGAAGCTTGGTCAGCATCCCACACAAACGAATGCTCCACATGCGGGTTTCACATGCCACCAACTCCACATTCACAGGCAACTTCAGCGCCACAGCCGTTTTCAGATAGCCCTCAAAGCAAAGGCTCTAGACGCAAATATTGGTGTGAGAGCTAATTCAATCAAGGAAACACTGCATGTTGGTGAAGGGCATATTGAAGAAGGATCAGCCGAGTGGTTCTTGTGGGAGAACAACTCCATTTGGCTCACTAACTTCACACACCATCAGGCTTCCAAGCAGCTCTCAAGGAAACTCAGTTTTCACACTCTATGTTTAGTGCCCTTTGAGTGCATTATCTAGGAATGAACCTGGTAGAGCATCCCACACAAACGAATGCTTCACATGCGGGTTTCACATGCCACCAACTCCACGTTCACAGGCAACATCAGCGCCACAGCCGTTTTCAGATAGCCCTCAATGCAAAGGCTCTAGACGCAAATATTGGTGTGAGAGCTAATTCAATCAAGGAAACACTGCATGTTGGTGAAGGGCATATTGAAGAAGGATCAGCCGAGTGGTTCTTGTGGGAGAACAACTCCATTTGGCTCACTAACTTCACACACCATCAGGCTTCCAAGCAGCTCTCAAGGAAACTCAGTTTTCACACTCTATGCTTAGTGCCCTTTGTATGGCTAGGACTGAAATGAACCTGGTAGAGCATCCCACACAAACGAATGCTCCACATGCGGGTTTCACATGCCACCAACTCCACATTCACAGGCAACTTCAGCGCCACAGCCGTTTTCAGATAGCCCTCAAGGCAAAGGCTCTAGACGCAAATATTGGTGTGAGAGCTAATTCAATCAAGGAAACACTGCATGTTGGTGAAGGGCATATTGAAGAAGGATCAGTCGAGTGGTTCTTGTGGGAGAACAACTCCATTTGGCCCACTAACTTCACACACCATCAGGCTTCCAAGCAGCTCTCAAGGAAACTCAGTTTTCACACTCTATGCTTAGTGCCCTTTGTATGGCTAGGACTGAAATGAACCTGGTAGAGCATCCCACACAAACGAATGCTCCACATGCGGGTTTCACATGCCACCAACTCCACATTCACAGGCAACTTCAGCGCCACAGCCGTTTTCAGATAGCCCTCAATGCAAAGGCTCTAGACGCAAATATTGGTGTGAGAGCTAATTCAATCAAGGAAACACTGCATGTTGGTGAAGGGTATATTGAAGAAGGATCAGCCGAGTGGTTCTTGTGGGAGAACAACTCCATTTGGCTCACTAACTTCACACACCATCAGGCTTCCAAGCAGCTCTCAAGGAAACTCAGTTTTCACACTCTATGCTTAGTGCCCTTTGTATGGCTAGGACTGAAATGAACCTGGTAGAGCATCCCACACAAACGAATGCTCCACATGCGGGTTTCACATGCCACCAACTCCACATTCACAGGCAACTTCAGCGCCACAGCCGTTTTCAGATAGCCCTCAATGCAAAGGCTCTAGACGCAAATATTGGTGTGAGAGCTAATTCAATCAAGGAAACACTGCATGTTGGTGAAGGGTATATTGAAGAAGGATCAGCCGAGTGGTTCTTGTGGGAGAACAACTCCATTTGGCTCACTAACTTCACACACCATCAGGCTTCCAAGCAGCTCTCAAGGAAACTCAGTTTTCACACTCTATGCTTAGTGCCCTTTGTATGGCTAGGACTGAAATGAACCTGGTAGAGCATCCCACACAAACGAATGCTCCACATGCGGGTTTCACATGCCACCAACTCCACATTCACAGGCAACTTCAGCGCCACAGCCATTTTCAGATAGCCCTCAATGCAAAGGCTCTAGACGCAAATATTGGTGTGAGAGCTAATTCAATCAAGGAAACACTGCATGTTGGTGAAGGGCATATTGAAGAAGGATCAGCCGAGTGGTTCTTGTGGGAGAACAACTCCATTTGGCTCACTAACTTCACACACCATCAGGCTTCCAAGCAGCTCTCAAGGAAACTCAGTTTTCACACTCTATGCTTAGTGCCCTTTGTATGGCTAGGACTGAAATGAACCTGGTAGAGCAACCCACAGAAACGAATTCTCCACATGCGGGTTTCACATGCCACCAACTCCACATTCACAGGCAACTTCAGCGCCACAGCCGTTTTCAGATAGCCCTCAATGCAAAGGCTCTAGACGCAAATATTGGTGTGAGAGCTAATTCAATCAAGGAAACACTGCATGTTGGTGAAGGGCATATTGAAGAAGGATCAGCCGAGTGGTTCTTGTGGGAGAACAACTCCATTTGGCTCACTAACTTCACACACCATCAGGCTTCCAAGCAGCTCTCAAGGAAACTCAGTTTTCACACTCTATGCTTAGTGCCCTTTGTATGGCTAGGACTGAAATGAACCTGGTAGAGCATCCCACACAAACGAATGCTCCACATGCGGGTTTCACATGCCACCAACTCCACATTCACAGGCAACTTCAGCGCCACAGCCATTTTCAGATAGCCCTCAATGCAAAGGCTCTAGACGCAAATATTGGTGTGAGAGCTAATTCAATCAAGGAAACACTGCATGTTGGTGAAGGGCATATTGAAGAAGGATCAGCCGAGTGGTTCTTGTGGGAGAACAACTCCATTTGGCTCACTAACTTCACACACCATCAGGCTTCCAAGCAGCTCTCAGGGAAACTCAGTTTTCACACTCTATGCTTAGTGCCCTTTGTATGGCTAGGACTGAAATGAACCTGGTAGAGCATCCCACACAAACGAATGCTCCACATGCGGGTTTCACATGCCACCAACTCCACATTCACAGGCAACTTCAGCGCCACAGCCGTTTTCAGATAGCCCTCAATGCAAAGGCTCTAGACGCAAATATTGGTGTGAGAGCTAATTCAATCAAGGAAACACTGCATGTTGGTGAAGGGTATATTGAAGAAGGATCAGCCGAGTGGTTCTTGTGGGAGAACAACTCCATTTGGCTCACTAACTTCACACACCATCAGGCTTCCAAGCAGCTCTCAAGGAAACTCAGTTTTCACACTCTATGCTTAGTGCCCTTTGTATGGCTAGGACTGAAATGAACCTGGTAGAGCATCCCACACAAACGAATGCTCCACATGCGGGTTTCACATGCCACCAACTCCACATTCACAGGCAACTTCAGCGCCACAGCCGTTTTCAGATAGCCCTCAATGCAAAGGCTCTAGACGCAAATATTGGTGTGAGAGCTAATTCAATCAAGGAAACACTGCATGTTGGTGAAGGGCATAGTGAAGAAGGATCAGCCGAGTGGTTCTTGTGGGAGAACAACTCCATTTGGCTCACTAACTTCACACACCATCAGGCTTCCAAGCAGCTCTCAAGGAAACTCAGTTTTCACACTCTATGCTTAGTGCCCTTTGTATGGCTAGGACTGAAATGAACCTGGTAGAGCATCCCACACAAACGAATGCTCCACATGCGGGTTTCACATGCCACCAACTCCACATTCACAGGCAACTTCAGCGCCACAGCCGTTTACAGATAGCCCTCAAGGCAAAGGCTCTAGACGCAAATATTGGTGTGAGAGCTAATTCAATCAAGGAAACACTGCATGTTGGTGAAGGGCATATTGAAGAAGGATCAGCCGAGTGGTTCTTGTGGGAGAACAACTCCATTTGGCTCACTAACTTCACACACCATCAGGCTTCCAAGCAGCTCTCAAGGAAACTCAGTTTTCACACTCTATGCTTAGTGCCCTTTGAGTGCATTATCTAGGAATGAACCTGGTAGAGCATCCCACACAAACGAATGCTCCACATGCGGGTTTCACATGCCACCAACTCCACATTCACAGGCAACTTCAGCGCCACAGCCGTTTTCAGATAGCCCTCAATGCAAAGGCTCTAGACGCAAATATTGGTGTGAGAGCTAATTCAATCAAGGAAACACTGCATGTTGGTGAAGGGCATATTGAAGAAGGATCAGCCGAGTGGTTCTTGTGGGAGAACAACTCCATTTGGCTCACTAACTTCACACACCATCAGGCTTCCAAGCAGCTCTCAAGGAAACTCAGTTTTCACACTCTATGCTTAGTGCCCTTTGTGTGCCTAGGACTGAAATGAAGCTTGGTCAGCATCCCACACAAACGAATGCTCCACATGCGGGTTTCACATGCCACCAACTCCACATTCACAGGCAACTTCAGCGCCACAGCCGTTTTCAGATAGCCCTCAAAGCAAAGGCTCTAGACGCAAATATTGGTGTGAGAGCTAATTCAATCAAGGAAACACTGCATGTTGGTGAAGGGCATATTGAAGAAGGATCAGCCGAGTGGTTCTTGTGGGAGAACAACTCCATTTGGCTCACTAACTTCACACACCATCAGGCTTCCAAGCAGCTCTCAAGGAAACTCAGTTTTCACACTCTATGTTTAGTGCCCTTTGAGTGCATTATCTAGGAATGAACCTGGTAGAGCATCCCACACAAACGAATGCTTCACATGCGGGTTTCACATGCCACCAACTCCACGTTCACAGGCAACATCAGCGCCACAGCCGTTTTCAGATAGCCCTCAATGCAAAGGCTCTAGACGCAAATATTGGTGTGAGAGCTAATTCAATCAAGGAAACACTGCATGTTGGTGAAGGGCATATTGAAGAAGGATCAGCCGAGTGGTTCTTGTGGGAGAACAACTCCATTTGGCTCACTAACTTCACACACCATCAGGCTTCCAAGCAGCTCTCAAGGAAACTCAGTTTTCACACTCTATGCTTAGTGCCCTTTGTATGGCTAGGACTGAAATGAACCTGGTAGAGCATCCCACACAAACGAATGCTCCACATGCGGGTTTCACATGCCACCAACTCCACATTCACAGGCAACTTCAGCGCCACAGCCGTTTTCAGATAGCCCTCAAGGCAAAGGCTCTAGACGCAAATATTGGTGTGAGAGCTAATTCAATCAAGGAAACACTGCATGTTGGTGAAGGGCATATTGAAGAAGGATCAGTCGAGTGGTTCTTGTGGGAGAACAACTCCATTTGGCCCACTAACTTCACACACCATCAGGCTTCCAAGCAGCTCTCAAGGAAACTCAGTTTTCACACTCTATGCTTAGTGCCCTTTGTATGGCTAGGACTGAAATGAACCTGGTAGAGCATCCCACACAAACGAATGCTCCACATGCGGGTTTCACATGCCACCAACTCCACATTCACAGGCAACTTCAGCGCCACAGCCGTTTTCAGATAGCCCTCAATGCAAAGGCTCTAGACGCAAATATTGGTGTGAGAGCTAATTCAATCAAGGAAACACTGCATGTTGGTGAAGGGTATATTGAAGAAGGATCAGCCGAGTGGTTCTTGTGGGAGAACAACTCCATTTGGCTCACTAACTTCACACACCATCAGGCTTCCAAGCAGCTCTCAAGGAAACTCAGTTTTCACACTCTATGCTTAGTGCCCCTTTGTATGGCTAGGACTGAAATGAACCTGGTAGAGCATCCCACACAAACGAATGCTCCACATGCGGGTTTCACATGCCACCAACTCCACATTCACAGGCAACTTCAGCGCCACAGCCGTTTTCAGATAGCCCTCAATGCAAAGGCTCTAGACGCAAATATTGGTGTGAGAGCTAATTCAATCAAGGAAACACTGCATGTTGGTGAAGGGTATATTGAAGAAGGATCAGCCGAGTGGTTCTTGTGGGAGAACAACTCCATTTGGCTCACTAACTTCACACACCATCAGGCTTCCAAGCAGCTCTCAAGGAAACTCAGTTTTCACACTCTATGCTTAGTGCCCTTTGTATGGCTAGGACTGAAATGAACCTGGTAGAGCATCCCACACAAACGAATGCTCCACATGCGGGTTTCACATGCCACCAACTCCACATTCACAGGCAACTTCAGCGCCACAGCCATTTTCAGATAGCCCTCAATGCAAAGGCTCTAGACGCAAATATTGGTGTGAGAGCTAATTCAATCAAGGAAACACTGCATGTTGGTGAAGGGCATATTGAAGAAGGATCAGCCGAGTGGTTCTTGTGGGAGAACAACTCCATTTGGCTCACTAACTTCACACACCATCAGGCTTCCAAGCAGCTCTCAAGGAAACTCAGTTTTCACACTCTATGCTTAGTGCCCTTTGTATGGCTAGGACTGAAATGAACCTGGTAGAGCAACCCACAGAAACGAATTCTCCACATGCGGGTTTCACATGCCACCAACTCCACATTCACAGGCAACTTCAGCGCCACAGCCGTTTTCAGATAGCCCTCAATGCAAAGGCTCTAGACGCAAATATTGGTGTGAGAGCTAATTCAATCAAGGAAACACTGCATGTTGGTGAAGGGCATATTGAAGAAGTATCAGCCGAGTGGTTCTTGTGGGAGAACAACTCCATTTGGCTCACTAACTTCACACACCATCAGGCTTCCAAGCAGCTCTCAAGGAAACTCAGTTTTCACACTCTATGCTTAGTGCCCTTTGTATGGCTAGGACTGAAATGAACCTGGTAGAGCATCCCACACAAACGAATGCTCCACATGCGGGTTTCACATGCCACCAACTCCACATTCACAGGCAACTTCAGCGCCACAGCCATTTTCAGATAGCCCTCAATGCAAAGGCTCTAGACGCAAATATTGGTGTGAGAGCTAATTCAATCAAGGAAACACTGCATGTTGGTGAAGGGCATATTGAAGAAGGATCAGCCGAGTGGTTCTTGTGGGAGAACAACTCCATTTGGCTCACTAACTTCACACACCATCAGGCTTCCAAGCAGCTCTCAGGGAAACTCAGTTTTCACACTCTATGCTTAGTGCCCTTTGTATGGCTAGGACTGAAATGAACCTGGTAGAGCATCCCACACAAACGAATGCTCCACATGCGGGTTTCACATGCCACCAACTCCACATTCACAGGCAACTTCAGCGCCACAGCCGTTTTCAGATAGCCCTCAATGCAAAGGCTCTAGACGCAAATATTGGTGTGAGAGCTAATTCAATCAAGGAAACACTGCATGTTGGTGAAGGGTATATTGAAGAAGGATCAGCCGAGTGGTTCTTGTGGGAGAACAACTCCATTTGGCTCACTAACTTCACACACCATCAGGCTTCCAAGCAGCTCTCAAGGAAACTCAGTTTTCACACTCTATGCTTAGTGCCCTTTGTATGGCTAGGGACTGAAATGAACCTGGTAGAGCATCCCACACAAACGAATGCTCCACATGCGGGTTTCACATGCCACCAACTCCACATTCACAGGCAACTTCAGCGCCACAGCCGTTTTCAGATAGCCCTCAATGCAAAGGCTCTAGACGCAAATATTGGTGTGAGAGCTAATTCAATCAAGGAAACACTGCATGTTGGTGAAGGGCATAGTGAAGAAGGATCAGCCGAGTGGTTCTTGTGGGAGAACAACTCCATTTGGCTCACTAACTTCACACACCATCAGGCTTCCAAGCAGCTCTCAAGGAAACTCAGTTTTCACACTCTATGCTTAGTGCCCTTTGTATGGCTAGGACTGAAATGAACCTGGTAGAGCATCCCACACAAACGAATGCTCCACATGCGGGTTTCACATGCCACCAACTCCACATTCACAGGCAACTTCAGCGCCACAGCCATTTTCAGATAGCCCTCAATGCAAAGGCTCTAGACGCAAATATTGGTGTGAGAGCTAATTCCATCAAGGAAACACTGCATATTGGTGAAGGGCATATTGAAGAAGGATCAGCCGAGTGGTTCTTGTGGGAGAACAACTCCATTTGGCTCACTAACTTCACACACCATCAGGCTTCCAAGCAGCTCTCAAGGAAACTCAGTTTTCACACTCTATGCTTAGTGCCCTTTGTGTGCCTAGGACTGAAATGAAGCTTGGTCAGCATCCCACACAAAAGAATGCTCCACATGCGGGTTTCACATGCCACCAACTCCACATTCACAGGCAACTTCAGCGCCACAGCCGTTTTCAGATAGCCCTCAATGCAAAGGCTCTAGACGCAAATATTGGTGTGAGAGCTAATTCAATCAAGGAAACACTGCATGTTGGTGAAGGGTATATTGAAGAAGGATCAGCCGAGTGGTTCTTGTGGGAGAACAACTCCATTTGGCTCACTAACTTCACACACCATCAGGCTTCCAAGCAGCTCTCAAGGAAACTCAGTTTTCACACTCTATGCTTAGTGCCCTTTGTATGGCTAGGACTGAAATGAACCTGGTAGAGCATCCCACACAAACGAATGCTCCACATGCGGGTTTCACATGCCACCAACTCCACATTCACAGGCAACTTCAGCGCCACAGCCGTTTTCAGATAGCCCTCAATGCAAAGGCTCTAGACGCAAATATTGGTGTGATAGCTAATTCAATCAAGGAAACACTGCATGTTGGTGAAGGGCATATTGAAGAAGGATCAGCCGAGTGGTTCTTGTGGGAGAACAACTCCATTTGGCTCACTAACTTCACACACCATCAGGCTTCCAAGCAGCTCTCAAGGAAACTCAGTTTTCACACTCTATGCTTAGTGCCCTTTGTATGGCTAGGACTGAAATGAACCTGGTAGAGCATCCCACACAAACGAATGCTCCACATGCGGGTTTCACATTCCACCAACTCCACATTCACAGGCAACTTCAGCGCCACAGCCGTTTACAGATAGCCCTCAAGGCAAAGGCTCTAGACGCAAATATTGGTGTGAGAGCTAATTCAATCAAGGAAACACTGCATGTTGGTGAAGGGCATATTGAAGAAGGATCAGCCGAGTGGTTCTTGTGGGAGAACAACTCCATTTGGCTCACTAACTTCACACACCATCAGGCTTCCAAGCAGCTCTCAAGGAAACTCAGTTTTCACACTCTATGCTTAGTGCCCTTTGAGTGCATTATCTAGGAATGAACCTGGTAGAGCATCCCACACAAACGAATGCTCCACATGCGGGTTTCACATGCCACCAACTCCACATTCACAGGCAACTTCAGCGCCACAGCCGTTTTCAGATAGCCCTCAATGCAAAGGCTCTAGACGCAAATATTGGTGTGAGAGCTAATTCAATCAAGGAAACACTGCATGTTGGTGAAGGGCATATTGAAGAAGGATCAGCCGAGTGGTTCTTGTGGGAGAACAACTCCATTTGGCTCACTAACTTCACACACCATCAGGCTTCCAAGCAGCTCTCAAGGAAACTCAGTTTTCACACTCTATGCTTAGTGCCCTTTGTGTGCCTAGGACTGAAATGAAGCTTGGTCAGCATCCCACACAAACGAATGCTCCACATGCGGGTTTCACATGCCACCAACTCCACATTCACAGGCAACTTCAGCGCCACAGCCGTTTTCAGATAGCCCTCAAAGCAAAGGCTCTAGACGCAAATATTGGTGTGAGAGCTAATTCAATCAAGGAAACACTGCATGTTGGTGAAGGGCATATTGAAGAAGGATCAGCCGAGTGGTTCTTGTGGGAGAACAACTCCATTTGGCTCACTAACTTCACACACCATCAGGCTTCCAAGCAGCTCTCAAGGAAACTCAGTTTTCACACTCTATGTTTAGTGCCCTTTGAGTGCATTATCTAGGAATGAACCTGGTAGAGCATCCCACACAAACGAATGCTTCACATGCGGGTTTCACATGCCACCAACTCCACGTTCACAGGCAACTTCAGCGCCACAGCCGTTTTCAGATAGCCCTCAATGCAAAGGCTCTAGACGCAAATATTGGTGTGAGAGCTAATTCAATCAAGGAAACACTGCATGTTGGTGAAGGGCATATTGAAGAAGGATCAGCCGAGTGGTTCTTGTGGGAGAACAACTCCATTTGGCTCACTAACTTCACACACCATCAGGCTTCCAAGCAGCTCTCAAGGAAACTCAGTTTTCACACTCTATGCTTAGTGCCCTTTGTATGGCTAGGACTGAAATGAACCTGGTAGAGCATCCCACACAAACGAATGCTCCACATGCGGGTTTCACATGCCACCAACTCCACATTCACAGGCAACTTCAGCGCCACAGCCGTTTTCAGATAGCCCTCAAGGCAAAGGCTCTAGACGCAAATATTGGTGTGAGAGCTAATTCAATCAAGGAAACACTGCATGTTGGTGAAGGGCATATTGAAGAAGGATCAGTCGAGTGGTTCTTGTGGGAGAACAACTCCATTTGGCCCACTAACGTCACACACCATCAGGCTTCCAAGCAGCTCTCAAGGAAACTCAGTTTTCACACTCTATGCTTAGTGCCCTTTGTATGGCTAGGACTGAAATGAACCTGGTAGAGCATCCCACACAAACGAATGCTCCACATGCGGGTTTCACATGCCACCAACTCCACATTCACAGGCAACTTCAGCGCCACAGCCGTTTTCAGATAGCCCTCAATGCAAAGGCTCTAGACGCAAATATTGGTGTGAGAGCTAATTCAATCAAGGAAACACTGCATGTTGGTGAAGGGCATATTGAAGAAGGATCAGCCGAGTGGTTCTTGTGGGAGAACAACTCCATTTGGCTCACTAACTTCACACACCATCAGGCTTCCAAGCAGCTCTCAAGGAAACTCAGTTTTCACACTCTATGCTTAGTGCCCTTTGTATGGCTAGGACTGAAATGAACCTGGTAGAGCAACCCACAGAAACGAATTCTCCACATGCGGGTTTCACATGCCACCAACTCCACATTCACAGGCAACTTCAGCGCCACAGCCGTTTTCAGATAGCCCTCAATGCAAAGGCTCTAGACGCAAATATTGGTGTGAGAGCTAATTCAATCAAGGAAACACTGCATGTTGGTGAAGGGCATATTGAAGAAGTATCAGCCGAGTGGTTCTTGTGGGAGAACAACTCCATTTGGCTCACTAACTTCACACACCCTCAGGCTTCCAAGCAGCTCTCAAGGAAACTCAGTTTTCACACTCTATGCTTAGTGCCCTTTGTATGGCTAGGACTGAAATGAACCTGGTAGAGCATCCCACACAAACGAATGCTCCACATGCGGGTTTCACATGCCACCAACTCCACATTCACAGGCAACTTCAGCGCCACAGCCATTTTCAGATAGCCCTCAATGCAAAGGCTCTAGACGCAAATATTGGTGTGAGAGCTAATTCAATCAAGGAAACACTGCATGTTGGTGAAGGGCATATTGAAGAAGGATCAGCCGAGTGGTTCTTGTGGGAGAACAACTCCATTTGGCTCACTAACTTCACACACCATCAGGCTTCCAAGCAGCTCTCAGGGAAACTCAGTTTTCACACTCTATGCTTAGTGCCCTTTGTATGGCTAGGACTGAAATGAACCTGGTAGAGCATCCCACACAAACGAATGCTCCACATGCGGGTTTCACATGCCACCAACTCCACATTCACAGGCAACTTCAGCGCCACAGCCGTTTTCAGATAGCCCTCAATGCAAAGGCTCTAGACGCAAATATTGGTGTGAGAGCTAATTCAATCAAGGAAACACTGCATGTTGGTGAAGGGTATATTGAAGAAGGATCAGCCGAGTGGTTCTTGTGGGAGAACAACTCCATTTGGCTCACTAACTTCACACACCATCAGGCTTCCAAGCAGCTCTCAAGGAAACTCAGTTTTCACACTCTATGCTTAGTGCCCTTTGTATGGCTAGGACTGAAATGAACCTGGTAGAGCATCCCACACAAACGAATGCTCCACATGCGGGTTTCACATGCCACCAACTCCACATTCACAGGCAACTTCAGCGCCACAGCCGTTTTCAGATAGCCCTCAATGCAAAGGCTCTAGACGCAAATATTGGTGTGAGAGCTAATTCAATCAAGGAAACA
>NW_026696839.1:0-14472 GCF_030435755.1 Ochotona princeps | reverse complement strand
GATTTAATAATGTAACCTATATTTATCATAAGGTTGGCTTATTCCAAATCATGTGACTTCACATACTTGATGTAAAGGAATGCATGCATTGTGTCTTAACCCCGTAAGTGCCTTGAGACATCTTTGTATGTCTAATGAAAAGGCACTCATTTGACCCTACTAGGAGGTATGTGTGTATATTGTACATTCTTACATTTTTATGCATTTTGAATGAGTTAACATTTTTAAAAACAGCTTCTTGTATTGAGAGTTATGCAGTCAAAGAAGAGTAAGGAAATTCTTCTTAGTACTTGTATTTTGCTATAAGAAGCAAAGATAATTTGTGCTACTGAGTGTGTGCTCTGCTGCTATGGAATGATTCAGAATCTGCACATTCCGTCACTGAGGGACAGGGATTACAGTTTATCAGCTCAGCTTAAAAAGATGCTTTATTCAGATGCCATATTTATTTTACTCCCAACTTTACGAATGATGTCTGACCTACAAAGTAGGGTTAAACTTAGTAATACCCTGAGCCAAAGTTAGGGAACGATTAGTTCATTGTGATTCATTCCCATCTATAATGAAATGGTTAATCTGCAATTGATGTCAGTGCTGTCAACATTCTTTACACTGTTTGGGATTCTCTTAAGTGAGGAATAAAATAGCTGAATAATTTATAATGTTCATCCCTAATAACTAAAATTAAGATTTTCTTGTCCTGTATACCTGCCAGATTGTAAGCATGTTGAGAAAGCGACTTGGATGATCCAGTGTGATCAGGACCTGCTGAACAAGGATCTGATCCCATCAACAATGTGTATATTTTCCTCTTCAGGCTTTTTTGTTTTTAAGTCGACAGAGAACTTTTACATGGCCCAGTTTAACCTAAGCGAAAATCTGGTCACCTTGTCAAAGTTGCTTACACAGTCACTTTACATGGGTTGTGTTTAAAATTGATTGATTTTTTTAATGGTCTCTGAATGGTTCTGTATAGTCTTGATAAAGTTTAGAATGAAATGGTAGATCTTTTGGAATGGTTTTTAGTATAAGGGGAAAATGTACATTTACAAATCTTCATTGTAATCTAAATGACATCATTTCATATGACCAAAATCCATAAGGGAAAATTTCAGGAAGTTAAGCTCCTAAACATTAACAGCCACAATACCAAATAAATTATTATATTAAAATATTTTGTATTTTAAAAGAAAGATGGAAATATAATTCCATTATTTCCTTTTATCTATTTCATAATCAACTCAATATAAGATAGTAAATTAAATGTAGTCTTATTTGAACATTCCATTCTCTACCAACAGATAAATGTAATTTAGGTTGCTATAAACTGACACATTGAAAAGCGAAAAAGTAAAATTCTGTTGAGGCCTATATATTAAATAATAACTGTTTGGGCAGTTTTTTATCTGATTAAATGTCCATAACAGAATGGAAACTATGACAGCTATAGGTAAAAAGATGATGGTGATGTAATTGTAAACAGATGGCCTAAGTGGCAAGTTCTCCAGGGCTTTGTTTCCCATGCTAAAGTAGCTCAAATTGCTGGCAATGAGCACTGCTACCTTAATGCTTGTCTTTCAATGATAATGTATTAGAAGTGTAGACATATGTTTAAATGTCGCCAATGTGGATTTTTAATCTCAGAGCCACTTCTTTATGAGTATTCTTGTGTATAGAAAAGATTCTTTTTTAGAAGTATTATTATTAGGATCTTAAATTTAAGGTATCCTTCACAACTGCTTAAGCTAAATATGCTACATACATGTTTCACTATTTCCCCAACAGAGAAGACTATCTATTACAGTTTAGAGAGTTTTTGCTTTGTTTTGTTTTTTGCCTGCTTACCAATTTAAATGGTTTTCATATACAAAGTACTTTTCAACTCCATTCTTACAAATGTGCTGTTGTGTAATTGAATTCCAAAATTGTTAGGCTACTCACCTGATCCACTAGCTGTCCCTACCCATCTCCAGCCCTGTGGCCCCACCCCTACCCCATCCCACTGAGGAAATTAGTGTTGACTTTAGTGGAAATCAGTTATCAGTTAATCAAGGAGCTTTAGCCAATTAAATGTTTAGGGCATCCTTTCCTCTGATTTAGGAGGGGTTCTTTGCGTTTTCATTCAAGTTGTTGGAGCATTGGATTTCTGGCAGCCCTGTATGGATAGGATGAGGGATAATTTGGATTAGACTTTACATTCACAAGAAAACTTGTTGTGCTTGTTCAACCAGTGCACCCATTCAAACAGAAGCCGATTAAACAGGCTACAAAAGAACTTCTTTTATCTGAGCTGCTAGGACAATGTTGGGGAAGGGAAGTTGATGATTTGGATTAAGAGTGAAAAGAACATTTATTGTTATGTGAAAGCGGACTTCAAAAGTTAAAAGGTGTGTAGAACCACTAAGGAAGTTGCTTGAAGGTTTCAACTAATACCTAATATTTTAGTGCATTTACTTACGTGTGTAGTCACAAAAGCAGGTGTCCACAGAGCAAAAGGATTTAGCAGTCTGGTCTTCTACCATCTAGGATTTTGTTCATTCTCAGTATGATATTCTTTGCATTAGACTAGACCTTCAGCAAATTGTAACCTAGTTACTATCGTAAGTTTTTGTGAATTTGAGTCTCTTTCAGCTTGAGAAGCATACTTCAGCAGTGTTGTCACTTCATAACTATGACAACCTTACGTTAGAAATAAGTAGGCTTCAAAAGTGGTCCCAATTAGGACCCTGATTCGGTTTCCTAGTTAAGTTTGTCCAGTGAACCATAATTTTCTGCAGTGTATTTAGGCTGACGCACATACAGTATGAAAACATTCTGGACTGCAATTAGGAGACTAGGTTTTACAAGCATTAAAACAGAGATTATGTATCCAATGTAACCTGAAATAATCTCTGTTCATAATGTGAACATGTAACAGAATTAAAACATTACTTGTTTTATAATAATAGGAGGGGAGAAGGAAACCTGAATTTATAACGATGTGCTATTTAATATCTGTATTTTGAGTAAAGTATTCTGATGGTAAAGTTGCCAAAGTGATTTTGAATTCACTAAAGATATTTATACCATAATAATGTGAGGAATGTTTACAGGCTCTTTTCTTTTTTCATAATTATTTTGTAGTACAGGTGAATTTGCGTTGAAGTCACTTAAATACTTTATGGTGAATATGTATTGAAATAAATTTCTCAATAAGATGATAAGCTGTAGATAAACAAGGACACTGCCTGCTTTTACGTAAGCTACTGCATCAACAAAGTATTTTGTCGTGATGTTGCTTACTGCCCACATTGGCTTCAACACAGTTTCTAGAACCATTTTTAGGTAGTGCTTCCTCCAAATGAAACAGCTATGTTGCTTAAATCCAACTTGGGTTCTTATCTGAATGATTGATCCGGTGGCAAAGACTTTGTGGTGTCTTAATCACAGTTCACATTGCAGCACCTGTTTTATAAAATTATCAGAGAATTGTATACATGCAAAGAAATTTACGTAATCCTAAAACACTTGTGAAGGCTAATTGCTATGAGATAATTTGAACAATTTTAGCAAAAAAAAAAAAAAAAGAGATTAACCCCTGAATTATGTGGTTTTGGTCTGCAACTGTTAGGAACACGGTATTTCATTGTATGTAGACTTCTTTTTTTCTGAGCAGCAGTTGCTACATAATGAGCCTTTGTCAAAGACAAAAATCGATGCCTGTTTCTGCCATGATTAGACATTTATTTGCACAGTCTTGATTCATTTGTGCTTGGTAGATACCCAAAAGTTGTTTCTGTCTCCATGTATGAATTTGTTGCTGTTATTTCTATGTATTTCTGCTGCAGTGCACAGTCTGTGTTTTGTACTCATGATTGTCTTGACTTTGGTAATCCAAACTAAATGGAAAGATAGAAGTGATAGCTGCTGAGGGGTGGTCATCAGGATGGCCTAGATGTGGTTTGGCTTATCAATAAGTGAGCTAAGTCTGTCCTTATTTCCAAAATTAAAGGTATTGAGTATTGAAAACTAAAGACTACAGTTTTGAGGAAGGTGTTCAAACACTTAACTTCCTGAAACCTTTTTTTTTAAGATTTCAGCTACAATATTGAAAATATTTGAAAGCCTTGTTAAGTTCATTAATATTTTCAGTTAAATGCTGTAGAATTTTTGCTGAGTATTGTGTAGATAATATAGCAAATATTTTTCTACGGACAAAAAGTAGAAACTGTTAACTTTCATTCTTTAAAAGGGATAAAATGATATTTGTGCGTCTTTCATGCTGTAAAGAAATTGAATGTATCTTGCGAATTATGACTTGAGTCACAAGGATAGTTCTTAAAATCTGGAGAGGATCGAAGAAAGAAAAGGAAGATGAGTGTGCTTCCTTTCACAAAAGGCAGTGTTAGGAGACAAGTCATTTTCATGGTAAGCAAGAGCGGTCATTATCAAAGATGCATATTTCAAAAAGGAGGTGCATTCTTTGTCATTTTGATTTTGTTTTAGCTCTAACTGAAACTTTCCAGAAGCTTTGCACACACTGTTTTTAAGCATAAAATAACTGTATTTTAGCTGCCTGCCATGTGGAAGGGTGTTTGTGTGTGCAGATCAACACACAATTGCATGTGTTTACCGTGGAGGAAAGTCCCCAGGCTGTGTCACTATGGCAGCTCCGAGGGAGGACGTGGCTGTGAGGATGACTTTGGTGAAGCCAGAAAATTGTGCCTACGATTCACTGCAGTAATTCTGTGTGGAAGCCCCGACCCCAATAAATGGTTTTGCCTTTCTCTCATCAGTGCCCTGAACACGTAAGACCTTTGGACCCATCTCTAACTTGTAACAGTGGAGCTATTTATATGCTTTAGGATTCAGTAATTCACCTGGTTGGTGGGGTAGGGAAAAGTTATTGTTAAACAACTTCTGTAGGCATGATTAATTTCTTGGACAACTTCTTTTGAAAGTTTTATTTATTATTTATCACTCATGCTTGAATTGAAGCAGACTTCCATTGATTCCCACTTCCAACCCCCCACCTTTTTACAGGTCACTGATTTCACTCTTTGGAAAATAAAGATCCTGAGAACTATAAGGTGATAGCCTCCACTTCACTAAAGATGTTAAAGGATTAGTGTCAAGTGCCATCCACCTTAGGAGTATGCAAAATTTGGCAAATTTTATTTGTACTAACCTTACATTAAGTGCCATGTTGCCAAATAAAATTATTTCTGGCAAGCTATCTGGAGATAGCCCTGTGCAACTCTGAGATCCATAGTTGATAATTTGTGATTTCCCATGTCCACTGCAGTCACGGTTGAGCTCAATTTACCTTTTATTTAAAGAAGCTTTTTTGTTTTGTTTTGTTTTCTTACAGTTTCTACTCTAAAATGTAGTGTTCCAGCATTAGTTGCCTTTCTGGGCAAAAATATTTCAGCCTAGTTTAGGGATTCTCTGATGCACCCATCTTTTCCCATCCTTCAGTGAGTTGGCAAGATGTTTTCATTCTTGTATTCTGTAGAGTGGGTCAAATTTCAATGGTAAAATTAATTTCTTGAATTTCAAATAGTAGCACTTTATTTCATGCTTACTACTGACCTAATTTATACAGTTATAAATAGAATCTATCTTAGGAGTTTTGTAAATATGGGGGTGGGGAGGGACGGATTAGTACTAGAGATCATTAGGTTGGTCCTGGGTTTGAATGCTTTACAATGATCTCTTGATAGCTTATTTGATATTTAAGAGATGACTTCTATGATCTTAGCCTTGCCACTTTTATGTAATTTATATAGTACACAAAGGCTACCCAGTTGGCTGTGCACCTGGACCCGGAGTTGTCCCAGCTAGTTTTTAAACCGAGCTTGATTTACACTCATCATTTCCACTTTGCAGCTTTTGTACATCACATGAATACTCGGAAACCCAGTTTTCAGTGTCGTACCTGGGGGTGAGTACATATTGCACCACAATAAAGTAAGGGGGCAGAAGTCTTGACATTTTTTGTATACATGTCAAAGGCAGGGTTTTAGAAGCTGAAACAGTTTACATTCAGCTGTTTGCCATTTCTGCCAGTAGAATCTGAAAACTGTCCAGCCCCAGGTTGTGCAGCACCAGGACCTTGATGAGTCATCATCTATGTTGTGGACTTTTCAAATAAAAAAAAGCTAGTCTTTATTTTCTACAGTGTAGGCTTCATTTTAGGACTAATAGTTTATACTCATCAATGATATTTTTAAGCAGTAATCTTAAAATTATTTCTATGTAGAGGATGTTTTAATTTGGGATTTTTTTAAAAGGTGCTATATGTAAATACAAAGGGGGCAAGTCAAAAGTCTAGTTTTTTTCCTACTTAAAAGATAATTTTTCATTTCTGTCACCATTGATTGTTTGATTCTACTTCACCTAGTGGCAAAATGGAATTAACTAGCCCTTTAATTGTTTTCGGCAAACTTTCCCCCCTATTTCATGAAACTCTTTTCCCATATGGTTTCTTCTCATACATAAGAGACAAGCTAAGGAGTCATTTAAAGTGTGTAAGCTTGAATTTAGTGAACACTGGATAGTCTGAAAATTGTCCTGTGTGTGTGGTGGACACAGCGCGAAAGGCCTGTGCACATCTTCATCTCAGCAAAAACTTAAGACTCCTACCATTAATTGGAGTTTAAAGTAGCTACAAATACTAACGACAAATGGATTAAAAATGCCAATTGCATCAAAACTGTTGTAGTCTAAAGAGCAGTTCGTATTATGTGAAATGGTGATACATGTATTTTGTTGGCCATATTTCATTTTGATTGAAAACTAGTGTTCAGGTACAAACGTGAAAACAACTCTAGCTGTGACTCTTCATGTTCAGTTGCAAAATAAAAATGTGCTTTAGTAACCTCAAATATAAGACTTTTGCATATTATTTTATGGGACTATTTTATTGTTGGATTTTCTCACATTTACGTTTGGGAATGGGTGATCAATTAGAAGGAATCAGAGAAAGCTAAGCAAGGAATTTATTTCTAGAATTTAGGGCTCACATATTGGCTATAACTGAGGAAGAGAAAGTGAGCAGGGAACTAACAGACTGAGGTGAAAGCAGCCTTAAAGACAACACTGCTCACCTCCTCCCCGTCCCAGCGCCAGCCCCTGCATGATGGGAAGCAAAAGGACCTCTCTGGTACGGCCTGAAAGCTGGCCTCACAGCGTCCCCAAGTACATCCACGTGTGCCATTTTTCAGCTGAAAGAATGACTTTGTGGAAAAGCAAAAAAGCGAACATAAAGATCTGTGGTGATGCCATGCCCGAGCTCTTAGGCACATGGTAAGGATTCCAGCAGCATGAGGGAGGTCCAGGAGGAGTTGTTATGGCCTCGTCCCATGCCCCACTCCCGCAGAAACTCCTGTCAAGCCAACAACTCCTGACTCTTGTATTTTCTCCTGTGTCTGTGCATACATGGCACAATTGATCGATGCCAGCAGATATGACACAGTCTACAATTGCTTTGGCACCTTGGAAGATTTTCTTATCCATTTATTCAGGCCTAGTTCATTTTTTTTCATCACTGTGCACATGGAGGTACCATGATTTATTGGTGGACATGTGGATGTGCAATTAGTGATGTACAAGCAGTGCTGCAATGAGAATTCTTACGCAGATATTTTCATTACTCATTGCCAGTATATGCACAGGATATGTTTCCTAACAGTAGGATTGTTAGGTCATAGGGCACCTGCATTTTCAGGTGGGAAAAAAAATGTCATTCATGTTCTTGGAGGAAATTAATTTATGCTTCAAAGCATGGGAGAATGTCTTTTCCCATGTATTTAGGAAAACTTTATAAGCTTAATTTCTTTACCTTATAGATGAAATATTTCATTTAGCCTCTCTAAGATTAATAATTTTTCATAACTTTCTTGAGTACTTGTGAGTTTTTTTCCCTGTGGAGTCCTGCTTTTTTTTTTTAACTTATTTGTAGTAAAAAGGCAACTCTACAGAGAAAAGGAGAGAAAGATAGATCTTCTATCCGCTGATTCATTCCCCAAATGGCTGTGACAGCCAGAACCTAGCCAAACTGGAGCCAGAACTTTCTTCTTGGTCTCCCACATGGGTGCTGGCTCCCAATGCTTTGGGCCGTCCTCTACCGCTTTCCCAGACCACAAGCAGGGAGGCAGGTCAGAAGTGGGGCAGCTAGACACAAACCAGCAGGGATCCTGGCGCTTGAAGGTGGAGGATTAACCTTGAGCCATTGAGCCTGCCCCTAAAGTGTTTAGCATTTTACTATGACACTGGTAGTCTAGCAATTCACTTGTCAGCCATATTGGTTTCAGAAGCATCCTTTGTGTTGACTTCGTCACTTCTGTCTTGGGAGGCACAAACATATCCATCTTTGTAATGACTTTGAAGTTTAGGACATCCCTGTGGAGGCTTTAATTCCTCCTCACATCCCAGCCTTGACCACGCCATCTCAGTGCACCACTCGTAGACTGGCAGTCTGCTTTGCACCCTTCCCCTTGGCTCTGCTCACTGCTGCAAAGTAGGCCAGGGCTTTTGCAGTTCCATTGGTTAAACCACACCTGCTAAAATCACTTACACCCCTGTGCTTCCAAACATACAAATGTACTTATCTTTATTAATCTATTATTTAATATATTGCACAAGCCAATGAAATGAGAATGTAAACAGCAAATCTCAGTTTTTGAGAAACCCTTCAAAAGGTAAGTCATCAAAGAACTGACAATGTTTTTTTTTTTTTAAGATTTATTTTATTTTTATTACAAAGTCAGATATACTGAGAGGAGGAGAGATAGAGAGGAAGTGGAGCTACCGGGATTAGAACCAGCAGCCATCTGGGATCAAGGCAAGGACCTTAGCCACTAGGCCACGCTGCCAAGCCCTGACAGTGTTTTTAAACTTTACTGTCAGAGGAACAAACAAGAGGAAGTAGAGAATGCTATTAGCAAACATGATGAGTGATTCTGGTGAGCGCTTAGAGCAGGGCAGAACATTCGCCCCACGGAATCTGCCCTTGGTTTGGCCCTGCCAGGTCAACCACATGCATTTATAGCAGACCAGTTTTCAAATTGATGGATGTTATAAATATTCAAAGGCAGAAAAAAGTTCCTCAGCCCTAGCTGAGAAGACCAAGCAGAGTGGTGCTAGGAATGTGGGCAGTGAAGGCAGCACTGAGCTTTCTGATGGAAATGAAGATTCCTTTTGGGAATAGAATTAAAGGCAACATTGTTCCATCTCAGCAAAGAACCTGGCTCTATTGTGACCTTGTCCTGAGGCCTTGTGGGAGGCTGGAGTTCTGAGTGGAGCTGGTTTGACAGGGATTCCAAAAGCAGCAAGGGCCCGGTGCGATAGCGTAGTAGTTAAGGTCCTCGCCTTGAACGCTCCGGGATCCCATATGGTCGCCGGTTCTAGTCCTGGCGGCCCTGCTTCCCATCCAGCTCTCTGCTTGTGGCCTGGGAAAGCAGTCGAGGATGGCCCAAAGCCTTGGGACCCTGCATCTATGTGGGAGACCTGGAAGATCTGGCTCCTGGTTTCGGATTGGCTCAGCTTCAGCCATTGCGGGCACTTGGGGAGTGAACCATCAGATGGCAGATCTTTCTTTCTGTCTCTCCTTCTCTCTCTCTATCTGCCTTTCCAATAAAAATAATTTTAAAAATTTAAAAAACAAAACAAAAGCAGCAAACCATGAGAATCCCTGGCTGCTGTGAGCCAACCACACAGTGGGAATCCAGAACAGAAACAGCAAAATGCAAGAATTTCTAATAGTAGCAGTCCTTCTGGCGAGCAGAGAAGGAAAGAAATTGCGCATTTGGAGCAGAAGACAGTAGAACACCTGCTTGCTGAAGAGGCCAGCACAGGTAAACAAGAGCTGAGAATTGACAGGGAAAAAGCCCTTCACGGCATTCTGGGGTCTGGGAGGCAGAGCTTACGCTGGCAGTCCCATCAGACATCTGCAAATGTGGAATGCTTTCAGAAATCTTCGGGACAGGATTGTTTGGGTACATGCCACCTATGTTCACTGCAGGTGTTCCAAGCAGTTGCCACAACACCAACCTCTGCATGGAATCACTTAGCCAACTTACAGCTTATGGGAGTGATGTCATGGAAGACAGGTGAACTGGAAGCTCCATTCCTCCATCACTTCCTCAAACAACTATGTAACTTGCCAGGACTGTATGAAGGAAGCCTTTTGAAACTCCTAAGTTCAGTGGGACGCCCAAAGCATCCAGGAGAGAACCTGAGGAAGAATACGGTAGGTGCATTCTGGTAACGTCCAGGTTTTCACACAGCAGGAACTGCTCTCTCCCATCCCTGAGGCAGGTTGCAGTTGAGATAACTGGTATGACTTGCTGGAGCCAATGTGGCTAACTGACTTTGCCTTCCGAATATTAAGGTTGTGGTTTTTATTGGTAACCACACATGTTGACTACTAGGAGGCCAGGACCAGGGCTGCCAGTCATTATTTTAACCCTCTTGACCTCAAGCTGCTTCCAAGAGATTAAGGAATAGAACTTGGTTTTACTCCTTATCAAGGGAAGCAAAAACTTCAGTGATGGGCTCAGCACGATAGCCTAGTGGCTAAAGTCCTTGTCCTGCATGCGCCAAATACCATAGGCACCAGTTCATGTCCCGGCTGCTCCATGTCTCTTGCAGCTCCTTGCTTGTCAACTGGGAAAGCAGTTGATAATGGCCCAACACCTTGGGACCCTGTACCCATGTAGGAGACCTGGAAGAAGCTCCTGGCTTTAGCTCAGCTCAGCTCCGACGATTGTGTCCCTTTGGGGAGTGAACCAGTGGATGGAAGATCTTTCTGTCTCTCCTCTCTATAAATCTAAATTTCCAATAAAAAGTAAAATAAACCTTAAAAAAAAATCCTGGGTCCTCACCTTGAACATGCCAGAATCCCATATTGGCGCCGGTTCTAATCCCGGCAGTTCCATTTCCCATCTAGCTCCCTGCTGGTGGCCTGGGAAAGCAGTCGAGGACGGCCCAGCACCTTGGGACCCTGCACCTGTGTGGGAGACCTGGAAGAAGTTCTGGGCTCCTGGCTTTTGATCGGCATAGCACAAGCCGTTGTGCTCACTTGGGGAGTGAATCATTGAATGGAAGATCTTTCTCTCTGTCTCTCCTCCTCTTTGTATATCTGACTTTCTAATAAAAATAAAATAAATCTTTAAAAAAATTCAGGAAAGTAGACAAATAAAAAATGATAATGAACAATAGCACCCAGAAACTGTAAGGAAGTGAACAATCTGGCAGGGTTGTCATAGTATACCATTTGTTTTGAGAAACATCTTTTTCTGGGTGTGCCTGTTACTTTGTCAAACTCTCCTTTCAAATAAAGATGTCAGTCATACCAAATTAGAGTCCTATGACTTAGTCATTAGATACTGGCTTGATGGTGTTTATCTTAGCAAACAGGGCATGAAAAGCTAGATCCCACTGAGGGCATTTCAACGTGCCTTTTGAGGAACACATTTCAACCTCTTGCAGTGTCACACAGAACCGTGGCAGTTCCGTTTCTTGCTCTTTATTCTGGTCATTTCAACTGACCTTTATTGAGATTAACAGATTTTTCTGCTAGTTCAAGTCAGCTCTTGGGCCACTTTAGTGAATTCTTCATTCCATTTATATTTTTCAAATTCAGAATTACTATTTGCTTTTTAAAATATAATTTTTGCCTATTTAGTGATATTCTCTGGTAAGACATAGTGCTTTTTTTAAGATTAATTTTTATTGGAGAGACAGATTTACAAAGAGAAGGAGATACAGAGGGAAAGATATTCCATCTGCTTGTTTCACTCAAGTGGCCACAACAGTCAGAGCTGAGCCAATCCGAAGCCAGGAGCCAGGAGATTCTTCCGGGTCTCCCATGTGAGTGTAGCATCCCCTGCTTCTTTTCCCAGGTCACAAGCAGGGAGCTGAATGGGAAGCGGAGGAGCCAGCATATGAATGAGCACCCATATGGGATCGTGGCGTGTGCAAGGTAAGGACTTAGCCACTGAGCCATTGTGCCAGACCTAAAGACATAGTTCTTATACTTACTTTAGTTGTTTAGATATGGTTTCCAATAGCTTTTTGCACATACTTCATATGAGTGACAGTGTTTGTGTAGGTCCTACATCTGAACTTCCTTTGAATAGTTTCTTTAAATAGTTCTTCCTTTAAATAGTTTCTATTTACTGGTTTTCAAAAATATTTATTTGAAAACCAGAGTGTATTGAAAGAAAGAAAGAAAGAAAGAAAGAAAGAAAGAAAGAAAGAAAGAAAGAAAGAAAGAAAGAAGAAAGAAGAAAGAGAGAAAGAAAGGAAAGAAAGAAAGAAAGAAAGAAAGAAAGAAAGAAAGAAAGGAAGGAAGGAAGGAAGGAAGGAAGGAAGGAAAGGAAGGAAGGAAGGAAGGAAGGAAGGAAGGAAGGAAGGAAGGAAAGGAAGAAACTTCCATCTGCTTGTTTACTTACCAAATGGCTAGAATGACCAGGAGTTGGACCTGTCTGAAGCCTGGCAACAGGAGCTTCATCTGGGTCTCCCACATGCATACAGGGACCTAACACTTGGGCAATTCTTTTTGCCTGCTTTCCAAGGCACATTAGCAGGGAACTGAATCAAAAGTGGAGCAGCTTGGGGCCTCATGCAATGACTCAATGGCTAAACCTTCCCCTTGCAGGTGCTATTGTACCATATGGCAATGGTTTGTGTCTCAGCTACTCCACCTTCAGCTCCCATTCAGCTTCTTGCCTGTGGCCTGGGGAAGAGCAGTAAGGTTGGCCTAAAGCCTTGGAACCCTGCACCCATGTGGGAGACCCAGAAGAAGCTCCTGGCTCCTGGCTTCAGATCGGACCAGCTCTGCCTGTTGCAGTCTTTTGGGGAATGAATCCGTGCATGGAAGCTGTCTCTCCTTCTCCATAAATCTGAACTGCCTTTCCAGTGGAGCAGCTGAAACTCAAACTGATACCCAAATAAGACATGACTGCAGGCAGTGACTTGACTGGTTACACCATCATTCTGGTCGTCTATTTACTGCTTTTGTTCTGCCCAGTATGTCAGTTTCTTGTTTCTTTGTGTAGCTAATTTTCTTTTTGAAAACTGGGCATTTTAAATGGTACACTATGACAACCTGCCAGATTGTTCCCTTCTTTACGGTTTCTTGTTGTCATTGCTCATTGTCATTTTTTTATTTGTCTACTTTCCTGAGTTTTTAAAGGCAGATTTACAGACAGAAAGATCTTCCATCTGCAAGTTCACTCCCCAAGTGGTCTAAGTAGCCAAAGCTGAGGTGATCTGAAGCCAGAAACCAGGAGCTTCTTCCAGGTCTCCCACACTGGCGTAGGGTCCCAAGGTTTTGGGCCGTCCTCAACTGCTTTCCCAGGCCACAAGCAGGGAGCTGGATGGGAAGTGGAGAGCAGCCAGACACAAACTGGCACTCATATAGGATCCCAGTGTATGCAAGGTGAGAAATCAGCCACTGAACCTTTGTGCCAAGTCCATGAACTAATTTTTGTTTTTAGTTTTTTTTATTAATTTCTGTCCTATATGAGAAGTTTTTGTTTAATTGGCCTAGTGGTCACTCTCTGTGTGTATGTGTGTATATGTGTGTGAGTTGAGCATATCCTCAATATTTAGTCAGGTAGTTACAAACTCTGCCTTAACTCTCACTTCTGGTTTTGCTAGAATTTCAAATTAGCCAGAAGTCATAGCTAAGAACTTTAAGATGTTCATCTTTGTAGCTTGATGAATGAAAGTAGTTTCTAGAGTCCCAAAAATAGGGATTTTTCTACAATCTCTATAGTTATCCTACTTCCCAGCTTTCCATTTTGATCTTTCTTTATTCAATTGTTGGACCAGGCCAAAGCAGAACTCCATCTGGATCCCCCATGTGGGTGGCAGAGAGCCAAGCATTTGGTCCATCTGCTGCTGCTTTCCCAGGTGCAAAAGCAGGAAGCTGTAGAATCTTCTAATTACCTCATCTTATAGAGAACCTGCTGCCAGGATAGATGAAGCTGTATCTAAGTGGGACAGGAGCAAGGTGGTTATCACTGCCTCTCTATTGTGTGATATGATACTTTGCAAGCCCTGGTATCAAGGAACAGTCACAGATGTGGCGCAGGCGTCTGAAGAACTGGTTATTCAATGTGTAGGCCACTAATGAGCAGTAGCAACGGGCTGCTAGCTGGTTTGTCAGGACTCTGAGCCCCCACCCCAGGCCCTCTCACCCTTTAGTAAGATCCCCAGGTGAGTCACCTGCACATACCCGTCTAGAAGTACTGGACTGTCCTCTTTCCTCCCTGGAGTCTCTCTCTCAGTCTTATCAAGGTTTCCCCACTAGCCAAAGCTAATGGCAAAACCTTCTCACTTCTTCCTCTCGATTGCCCAATACCGTGAACTCACCTAGAGCCAGGTAAGCTGTTCTGAATTCCTTCCTAGCCCAGGACCAGAAGGAGCATGGCCATCGGCCACCACGTGAGTCAAGCCCTGTTCCAGGTCACTCAGAGCCGA